>NC_058419.1:72982782-73069447 GCF_002201575.2 Neomonachus schauinslandi | reverse complement strand
TGCCAGAGATAGAAACGCTCAGTCACAGGCCGGGTGAGCACGGAGTGAGGCCGGAGACCGGGGAGACGGGAGTGACTGACGGCTTTTTTCTGGGGGCTCACTGAGGAGCAGGGACCTGAGTTCTCAGCTCCTCCGGGGCGGAGATTAGGAGAACGCCATTTTCACTCTCCGCCTCCAAAGCTGTACAGAAAGCTCGCAGGGAACAAAAGCTCCCGAGGGCAAACCCGAGCAGATTACTTAGCCGGGAGGGGGCAAGGGCGGGGCAAATCCGCCTCCGGCAAAGACATTTGGAAACCACGGCAACAGGCCCCTCCCCAGAAGATCAGCGAGAACAGCCAGCCAAGACCAAGTTTACCGATCAATGAGAACGGCAGAACTCCAGCGCTAGGGGAATAGTGCACATAGAATTCATGGCTTTTTTACCATGATCCTTTAGTCTTTCAAAGTTAATTTTTTTTAACTGTTTTTTTTTTAAATTTTTCTTTTTCCCTTTTTCAACCAACATCTTATCAATCCCTTTTTTTAAAAAAAAAATTATTTTTCATTTTTAGAGTCATATTCTATCCCTTCATAGTAGTTACCTGTATTTTTGGCATATATATATAAGTTGTTCTCTCTTTAAAATTTTGAGATAGTTTCTTCTAACAGATTAAAATATACCCTAAATCTCTAGTATATGGTTTTTTCTACTCCCCTGCCTGATCACATTCTCTCCCTTTTTTTTCTTTTTTCTTTTTTTAAATCCTCTTCTTTCTTTTTTCAAACAACTTCTTATCAATTCCTTTTATAAAATTTTTTATAATTTCCATCTTTACAGTCATATTCCATCCCTTCATCATATCAACCCTTATTTTTGTACATATATAAGTTTTTCTTTCTTTAAAATTTTGGGAGGCACTTTCTTCTAAAAGACCAAAATACACCCCAAATCTAGTGTGTGGCACTGATCTATATACCAGCCTGATCATATTTGATCACATTCTGGGTTTTTGTTGTTGTTGTTGTTTTGTTTTGTTTGTTTTTGTTTGTTTTTATCTTTATCTTTTTCTTTTTTTTCTTTTTCTTTTTTCTCTCTTTCCCTTTCTTTTCCCACTGCTTCAGGTCTTTTCTGATTTGTTTAGAGTATATTTTCTGGGGATGTGGTTACTCTGCTAGCATTTTGTTCTCTCATTAATCTATTCTCCTCTGCACAAAATGACAAGACGGAAAAAATCACCTCAACAAAAAGAACAAGAGGCAATACCGACTGCCAGGGACCTACTCCATACGGACATTAGTACGATGTCAGATCTAGAGTTCAGAATCATCATTTTAAAGATACTAGCTGGGCTTGAAAAAAATATGGAAGTTATTAGAGAAACCCTTTCTGGAGAAGTAAAAGAGCTAAAATCTAACCAAGTAGAAATCAAAAAGGCTATTAATGAGGTGCAATCAAAAATGGGGGCACTAACTGCTAGAATAAATGAGGCAGAAGAGAGAATCAGTAATATAGAAGACCAAATGATGGAAAATAAAGAAGCTGAGAAAAAGAGAGATAAACAGCTACTGGATCACGAGGGCAGAATTCGAGAGATAAGCGATACCATAAGACGAAACAACATTAGAATAATTGGGATCCCAGAAGAAGAAAGAGAGAGAGGGGCAGAAGGTATAATGGAGCAAATTATAACAGAGAACTTCCCTAATTTGGGGAAGGAAACAGGCATGAAAATCCAGGAAGCACAGAGAACCCCCCTCAAAATCAATAAAAATAGGTCAGCACCCCGACATCTAATAGTAAAACTTACGAGTCTCATAGACAAAGAGAAAATCCTGAGAGCAGCTCGGGAGAAGAGATATGTAACCTACAATGATAGAAACATTAGATTGGCAACAGACCTATCCACAGAGACCTGGCAGGCCAGAAAGGATGGCAGCATATATTCAGAGCACTAAATGAGAAAAATATGCAGCCAAGAATACTATATCCAGCTAGGCTGTCATTGAAATTTGAAGGAGAGATAAAAAGCTTCCAGGACAAACAAAAACTAAAGGAATTTGCAAACACAAAAGCAGCCCTACAAGAAATCTTGAAAGGGGTCCTCTAAGCATAGAGAGACCCTAAAAGCAACATAGACCAGAAAGGAACACAGACAATATACGGTAACAGTCACCTTACAGGCAATACAATGGCACTAAATTCCTATCTTTCAATAGTTACCCTGAATGTAAATGGGCTAAATGCCCCAATCAAAAGACACAGGCTATCAGACTGGATTAAAAAACAAGACCCATCGATATGCTGTCTGCAAGAGACTCATTTTAGACCCAAAGACAACCCCAGATTGAAAGTGAGGGGGTGGAAAATCATTTACCATGCTAATGGACACCAAAAGAAAGCTGGGGTGGCAATCCTTATATCAGACAAATTAGATTTTAAACCGAAGACTGTAAGAGATGAGGAAGGACATTATATCCTACTTAAAGGGTCTATCCAACAAGAAGATCTAACAATTGTAAATATCTATGCCCCTAACATGGGAGCAGCCAATTATATAAGGCAATTAATAACAAAAGCAAAGAAACACATTGACAACAATACAATAATAGTGGGGGACTTTAACACCCCCCTCACTGAAATGGACAGATCGTCTAAGCAAAAGATCAACAAGGAAATAAAGACTTTAAATGACACACTGGACCAAATGGACTTCACAGACATATTCAGAACATTCCATCCCAAAGCAACGGAATACACATTCTTCTCTAGTCCCCATGGAACATTCTCCAGAATAGATCACATCCTAGGTCATAAATCAAGTCTCAACCAGTACCAGAAGATTGGGATCATTCCCTGCCTATTTTCAGACCCCAATGCTTTGAAACTAGAACTCAATCACAAGAGGAAAGTCAGAAAGAACTCAAATACATGGAGGCTAAAGAGCATCCTACTGAAGAATGAATGGGTCAACCAGGAAATTAAAGAAGAATTTAAAAAATACATGGAAACCAATGAAAATGAAAACACAACTGTTCAAAATCTTTGGGATACAGCAAAGGCAGTCCTAAGAGGAAAGTATATAGCAATACAAGCCTTTCTCAAGAAACAAGAAAGGTCTCAAGTACACAACCTAACCCTACACCTAAAGGAGCTGGAGAAAGAACAGCAAATAAAGCCTAAACCCAGCAGGAGAAGAGAAATAATAAAGATCAGAGCAGAAATCAATGAAATAGAAACTAAAGGAACAGTAGAACAGATCAACGAAACTAGGAGCTGGTTCTTTGAAAGAATTAACAAGATTGATAAACCCCTGGCCAGACTTATCAAAAAGAGAAGAGAAATGACCCAAATCAACAAAATCATGAATGAAAGAGGAGAGATCACAACCAACACCAAAGGAATACAAACAATTATAAGAACATATTATGAGCAACTCTATGCCAGCAAATTAGATAACCTGGAAGAAATGGATGCATTCCTAGAGCTGTATCAACTACCAAAACTGAACCAGGAAGAAATAGAAAACCTGAACAAACCTATAACCCCTAAGGAAATTGAAGCCGTAATCAGAAATCTCCCAACAAACAAAAGCCCAGGGCCAGATGGCTTCCCAGGGGAATTCTACCAAACATTCAAAGAAGAATTAATAGCTATTCTTCTGAAACTGTTCCAAAAAATAGAAATGGAAGGAAAACTTCCAAACTCATTTTATGAGGCCAGCATTACCTTGATCCCAAAACCAGACAAAGACCCCATCAAAAAGGAGAATTACAGACCAATATCCCTGATGAACATGGATGCAAAAATTCTCACCAAAATATTAGCCAATAGGATCCAACAGTACATTAAAAGGATTATTCACCACGACCAAGTGGGATTTATCCCTGGGCTGCAAGGTTGGTTCAACATCCGCAAATCAATCAATGTGATACAATACATTAACAAAAGAAAGAACAAGAATCATATGATCCTCTCAATCGATGCAGAAAAAGCATTTGACAAAGTACAGCATCCTTTCTTGATCAAAACTCTTCAGAGTATAAGCATAGAGGGTACATACCTCAATATCATAAAAGTCATCTATGAAAAACCTACAGCGAATATCATTCTCAATGGGGAAAAACTGAGAGCGTTCCCCCTAAGGTCAGGAACGCGGCAGGGATGTCCACTATCACCACTGCTATTCAACATAGTATTGGAAGTCCTAGCCACAGCAATCAGACAACAAAAAGAAATAAAAGGCATCCAAATTGTCAAAGAAGAAGTCAAACTCTCACTCTTTGCAGATGATATGATACTTTATGTGGAAAACCCCAAAGACTCCACCCCAAAACTGCTAGAACTCATACAGGAATTCAGTAAAGTGGCAGGATATAAAATCAATGCACAGAAATCAGTGGCATTCCTATACACCAACAACAAGTCAGAAAATAGAGAAATTAAGGAGTTGATCCCATTTACAGTTGCACCCAAAACCATAAGATACCTAGGAATAAATCTAACCAAAGAGACAAAGAATCTGTACTCAGAAAACTATAAAATACTTATGAAAGAAATTGAGGAAGACACAAAGAAATGGAAAAACATTCCATGCTCATGGATTGGAAGAACAAATATTGTGAAGATGTCAATGCTACCTAGAGCAATCTACACATTCAATGCAATCCCCATCAAAATACCATCCACTTTTTTCAAAGAAATGGAACAAATAATCCTAAAATTTGTATGGAACCAGAAAAGACCGCGAATAGCCAGAGGCATGTTGAAAAAGAAAAGCAAAGCTGGCGGCATCACAATTCCGGACTTCAAGCTCTATTACAAAGCTGTCATCATCAAGACAGTATGGTACTGGCACAAAAACAGACACATAGATCAATGGAACAGAATAGAGAGCCCAGAAATGGACCCTCAACTCTATGGTCAACTAATCTTCGACAAAGAAGGAAAGAACATCCAATGGAAAAAAGACAGTCTCTTCAACAAATGGTGTTGGGAAAATTGAATAGCCACATGCAGAAGAATGAAACTGGACCATTTCCTTACACCACACACAAAAATAGACTCCAAATGGTTGAAAGACCTCAATGTGAGACAGGAGTCCATCAAAATCCTAAAGGAGAACACAGGCAGCAACCTCTTTGACCTCAGCTGAAGCAACTTCTTCCTAGAAACATCGCCAAAGGCAAGGGAAGCAAGGGCAAAAATGAACTATTGGGACTTCATCAAGATAAAAGGCTTTTGCAAAGCAAAGGAAACAGTCAACAAAACCAAAAGACAACCGACAGAATGGGAGAAGATATTTGCAAATGACATATCAGATAAAGGGCTAGTATCGAAAATCTATAAAGAACTCATCAAACTCAACACCCAAAGAACAAAGAATCCAATCAAGAAATGGGCAGAAGACATGAACAGACATTTTTCCAAAGAAGACATCCAAATGGCCAACAGACACATGAAAAAGTGCTCAATATCGCTCGGCATCAGGGAAATCCAAATCAAAACCTCAATGAGATTCCACCTCACACCAGTCAGAATGGCTAAAATTAACAAGTCAGGAAATGACAGATGTTGGCGGGGATGCAGAGAAAGGGGCACTCTCCTACACTGTTGGTGGGAATGCAAGCTGGTGCAGCCACTCTGGAAAACAGTATGGAGTTTCCTCAAAAAGTTGAAAATAGAGCTACCATATGATCCAGCAATTGCACTACTGGGTATTTACCCCAAAGATACAAAAGTAGGGATCTGAAAGGGTACGTGCACCCCGATGTTTATAGCAGCAATGTCCACAATAGCCCAACTGTGGAAAGAGCCAAGTTGTCCATCGACAGATGAATGGATAAAGAAGATGTCGTATATATACACAATGGAATATTATGCAGCCATCAAAAGGAATGAGATCTTGCCATTTGCAACGACGTGGATGGAACTGGAGGGTATTATGTTGAGCGAAATAAGTCAAAAAGAGAAAGACATGTATCATATGACCTCACTGATATGAGGAATTCTTAATCTCAGGAAACAAACTGAGGGTTGCTGGAGTGGGGGGTGGGGTGGGAGGAATGGGGTGACTGGGTGATAGACACTGGGGAGGGTATGTGCTCTGGTAAGCGCTGTGAAGTGTGCAAGACTGTTGAATCTCAGATCTGTACCTCTGAAACAAATAATGCAATATATGTTAAGAAAAAAAAAAGAAGAAGGTAGCAGGAGGGGAAGAATGAAGCAGGGGAAATCGGAGGGGTAGACGAACCATGAGAGATGATGGACTCTGAAAAACAAACTGAGGGTTCTGGGGGGTAGGGGGGTGGGAGGACGGGTTTGCCTGGTGGTGGGTATTGAGGAGGGCACGTTCTGCATGGAGCACTGGGTGTTATGCACAAACAATGAATCATGGAAC
Source organism: Neomonachus schauinslandi (assembly GCF_002201575.2). Classification (NCBI taxonomy): domain Eukaryota; kingdom Metazoa; phylum Chordata; class Mammalia; order Carnivora; family Phocidae; genus Neomonachus; species Neomonachus schauinslandi. The sequence continues at coordinate 73,063,070 of NC_058419.1, read as the reverse complement.
ACTACATCTAAAACTAATGATGTAATGTATGGGGATTAACATAAGAATAAGAAAAAATTTTTAAAAAAAACCTGCCCAAATATGGTAAAAGATAAAAATTTTAAATTCGTAGTTACATGCATATTAAATTGTATTCTTTAAATATGTTCAGTTTATTGTATGTAAATTATATCTCAATAAAGCTATTTTTCAAAAGACCTGTCAATATTTAAATTCACATTTGAATTTCTTTACTTGTATTAAAAAATAAGATATCATTAGTCATTAAAGAATTACAATTAAAATCACACCAAGATACCACTTTGCACTTACCTAAGATAAATGAAAACTTATTTTCACAAAAATAACTGTAAAGTGGGTATTTATAGTAGCTTTATATATAATCACCAAAAATTTGACACAATCCAAAGAACTTCAACTGATGATAATGGATAAATAAACTGGTACATTCATATAATGTAATACTACTCAACAATAAAACATGCAAAAATGTAGATTAACTTAAATGCATCCTGTTAAGCAAAAGGAGCCATACACAAAGACTAAATACTTTATAATTCCATTTATATAACATTCTGGAGAAAGCAAAACTATAGGAATGGTTTTCAGTGGTTGGAAATGGGCAGAAGGTGTGACTGTGGCAGTGCAAAATTTTTTCAGTCAAAGAACTTCACATATTGATTGTGCTGGTGATTACAAGAGTCATAGAACGCTATACCAAAAGAGTAAATTTTAATGTATCAATATTTTTTTTAAAATAATAATTTAAAATATAATGTTGGGGAAACCATCATAGCCAAGTTTTTATAGTCATCCTTAATATTTGCTTAAAAATGTTCTTAAAGATATATTTGCTGAACAAATGGTATGCACATTTTAAGATCTTTGATATGATGGTGTATTTTCCAGACGATGAACCCAACTGTAGTACCTTCCATTAAGGAGCTGCCCTGGGGTAAGAAGTGGGGAGTATTTCATTTCAGGTTCTTATTCATGCCTTGTTTCAATTTAATGAGCTGTTATTTTGATAGTCCTGTTTTCAATACAAATTGTTACGCATATAAATGATATTTATAGACATATTTTTAGACAATTAAAACTTGGTATTTAAGAGGCCCAGCTCTGAAGTTAGAAACTACATAGATTCAAATCTTAGCTATACTAATACCTAGCTGTGTGATAATGAATGAGTTATTTAACCTCTCCAAGCCTCAGTTTTCTCACATTTCCTTAACATTGCCTGTCTCAGAGGATGTCAGTGTATTAGTTTCATAGTAAATACCCAATAAAGAGCAATAATAATGATTATTTATAATTTTAGATATGAGGATTAAACAGAAACTGTTTAGCAAATGTATAGTACAAGAAGCTCTACATGCTTGCTTCTTACACTGACTCCTTCTGGACAAGCAGCCTTAAGCAATTGTTTCTCAATAAGATTATTATGCCATGTGGTATGGGACCCTAATAGTCAGTCCACACATGATTGAATCAAGGATCCTGTCAAATCTAAAAAAAATTCTCCAACAGTGTTTCTTAACTTATTAGGGATAATAAAATTCTTTCCTCCTGATAAAACTGCACATTTTTTTCTTTTTTTTTTTATTTTAAATTTTACTTAGTTAACATACAGAGCAATATGGGTTTCTGGAGTAGAATTCAGTGATTCAGCACTTACACACAACACCGAGGGCTCATCACAATAAGTGTCCTCTTTAATACCCATCACCCATGTAGACCATCCCCCACCCACCTCCCTCCATCAACCTTCATTCAATTTGTTCTCTATCGTTAAGAGTCTCTTCTGGCCTGTTTCCCTCTCTCCTTTTTTTTTTTTTCTTTTCCTTCTCTTATGTACATCTGTTTTATGTCTTAAATTCCACATGTGAGTGAGATCATATGGTATTTGTCTCTCTCTGAGTGACTTATTTCACTTAGCATAATACATTCTAGCCCCATCCATATCGTTGCAAATGGCAAGATTTCCATTTTTTATGGCTGAGTAATATTCCATTGTATATGTATATACTGCATCTTCTTTATGCATTCATCAGTCAGTGGGCATTTGGACTCTTTCCATAGTTTGGCTATTATTGATAATGCTGCTATAAACATCCAGGTGCATGTACCGCTTCAAATCTGTATTTTTGTATCCTTTGGGTAAATACCTATTTAATTGCTAGATCATAGGGTAGTTCTACTTTTAACTTTTTGAAGAACCTCTGAACTGTTCTCCAGAGTGACTGCACCAGTTTTCATTCCCACCAACAGTGCAAAAGTGTTCTTCTTTCTCCGCATCCTCACCAACACCTGTTGTTTCTTGTGTTGTTAATTTTAGCCATTCTGACAGGTGTGAGATGGTATCTCATTATGGTTTTGATTTGTATTTCCCTGATGATGAATGATATTGAGCATCTTTTCATGTGTCTGTAAGCCAACTGGATGTCTTCTTTGGAAAATTGTCTATTGATGTCTTCTGCCCATTTCTTAATTGGATCTTTTACCTCTTTAGTTAGGTTTATTCCTAGGTATCTTATTATTTTTGGTGCAATTGCAAATGGGATCATTTCTTTGATTTCTTTTTCTGCTGCCTCATTATTGGTGTATAGAAATATAACAGACTTCTGTGTGTTGATTTTATATCCTATGACTTTGCTGAATTCACCTATTAGTTCTAGCAAATTTTTGGTTGAGTCTTTCGAGTTTTCTACATAGACTATCATGTCATCTGTAAACAGTGAAAGTAAAACTGCACTTTCATTATACTTTGCCAAGAATTTTAGGGAGTCTGTGGACTTCCTGGAGATATCCTTGGGCCTCAAGATTTTCTGATGCAAAGACTGTATGAAAAGGAGAAGAAACCTATGTGACAATGCCTATGTAAGGCTCAGTGACAAATAAAATCAATCAGAGCTTCCTTCTCACTTTGATAGTATAACCATGGCATTTAAATAAAGAAAGACCTAGGGGGAAATGGTATTCTTCTTTATGGAGGATCAAAAAGATATCTGAGCCATTGGAACTGTGGTTATATCTTGAATGATGCTGAGTCATTATTCTCATTCTCCCTGAGGTCACACAATTCCATCTCACCACCATGGCCTCCATATCCCCCAAGACACCTCTGTATAACATGATCTGTTCTTAGCTAATCCAGGTACTCATTTTCCTTGCAACTTAAAACTTCCTAATAACTTTAACATAAAAGGAGATCAGGTATTATGAAAGATACATTTACCTTCCAAAACTTATTCTGTGGTCACCTATGGTAATGGGCCCCATCCCCACCCTGAGGCAGCTACAATGTTCTTTCTTTTTTAAGATTTTATTTATTTATTTGACACAAAGAGAGAGAATATAAGCAGGGGGAGTGGCAGGGAGAGGGAGAAGCAGGCTCTCTGCTGAGCAGAGAGCCCAACATGGGGCTCTATCCCAGGACCCTGAGATCATGACCTGAGCTGAAGGCAGACGCTTAACCGACTGAGCCACCCAGGTGCCCCTACAATGTTCTTTCTTATATTAAATTCAAATCTGTTTTATCAAGCTCCCACCTATAGATCTTGTCCCTCTTCTAATTAGATAATGCCATTAAAGTGATGTGTTAGGCTTACATTTTACTTTTTGGTTGTCTTGGACAAATTATTGAGATTTTCAAAATTATCTTTTTTTGTGTATTCTTCTAATGAGGACATTAGCTATCATTTAAATAAGCAAAATTTTCAGACCTGCCAGAGATGATAAATATGTTGCAAGGCATCAGGACAGGCATTCTGTAGCCAGAGCCAAATCCCAGGTTTTAGATGTACTCAGAGAAAACCCAGGAGTCCACTGGTGGGTGACCATGTAAGTCTTACATTTATTTGACAGAGTTTGTGGCATGTGCTTTATGCATGGTATCTTTTGAAAGAGGTCCCAATCTTCTGTACCCTTCTACCCTCCACTCTCTCCACTGCCAGGGACAACTGTCTAATAACTAAGTCACTTCATTTATTCTGTAATGCCCACTTGATTTTTCATATTCATCTAAAATCACATGCTGGTAGAGTTTATTCTAGTCCCAACCTCTCATGTTGCTTTTGGGAAATTGAAGTTTAGAGTGGTAAGATGTTTCCAAGATCACACAGATAGCCAATATATCTCTCACACCAGAGAAAATGCTTATCCTTAGGCTTCATAGGTCCCTTTTGGCTGTGACTCTCAGAACTCCAACTTAGACAATCAAAAGTGAATCTCTAAAGATAAGTTATTTTTCTTCCCCATCTGTGTTTACTCTCACTCTTGTTCTCCTTGAAGTCTGTTTATTCTATTACTTAGCTTCCTTCCTTGCCCCTCAGGCAGGCCATTGCATTCCTTGCTTTTATCTTTCTTTGCAGGCAGCTTTTTTTTCATGCATTCCTTTCTCAGCTTTCCCTACTCTGGACCACTTCCAAGCCATTTTCTTTTTTGTGTGGGGGCAGCAGTCCAAGAAGGAAAGGGTGGTGGTTTATCCTGGCATAGGGCAAGCCTCTGGCCAAATAATCTTCATGAGGCATAGGGACCCTTTTGCTGAGAAGATCATAGGGACAGTCAAGACTGGGTTCTCGGGTCACTTCCTTTAAAAAATTTGCAAATATCAGAGTATTCCAGAGGCCCCTAGAGGTTTCATCATAGCATAGTCATCAATTTGCCATCTGCTTTAGGCCAATCCTCCTCCTGAGAGGGAAGCCTCAGAGGTTGATTGTCTCCCAAGGTTCCCTTCAGTGAAGCAAATGCTATCTAAGCAATGGGAGAACTGGGCTTTAGGTTTTGTTTTGTTTATATTATTACTGAAGTATAAGGGAATTCACATTTCCAGAGCACCTTCTATGTACCAGGTGCTGTGCCAGGCATATTATATATACTGGGAATATTCTCATTGGTGTCAACACCAACTTCGCAGACAAAGAGAGGATTGTAAAAGCCATCTTGTCTTCCTCCCTCGCCATCACCCTCCACAGACAACCTATCAGTAAATCCTCTTATTATATCTTTAAAATATTTTTATTCCATCTTCTTCCCTTCATACATTCACCTGTGAATCCAGGCTAGTCCACTCTCACCTCTAGACTGGCCTAATGAAATAGTCTCTTAATCAATCAACATAACTGTTCTTATGCCCCTTCAATCCTTCACACATTAGCCAAAGTGATCTTTTAAAAATGAGCATTTGATTGTATCTCATCTCTGCTTCAATGCCTTTCAAATGCCCATTGGAGAAAGCCCCAAATACTTAACTTGACACACAAAGTTAAATTTAGTTTCCCAGCTTTATCTATCTCCACTTGCAACCTTTCTATTTCCACTCCAGCCACATTAGACCTCTCAGTTCCTTCAACATGCCAAGCCCTCCTCCATCTTAAAGCTGCAAACATGATATTCTTCACAACTGAATATCCTCCCCTCTTTTTTTACCTAGTCAATTCCTACTTATCCTTAAGATATCAATTTATGTATCATTCCTTAGGAACATCTACCCTATATTTACACCCTAGCCTCATGCTGCTCCCATTTTCACCCAGGAAATGTTGGATTTTATTATACTATAGACGCATGAGTATTTAGAAGTACATGGTGCAATGGAACTGTATTGAAAATTCCTAGTACTAATTACACTTATAATTATTTATTATTTAATTTCCATGCTTTGTTATAAACTTCAAGTGTGCAAAAGAAATGTCTTCCACATTCCATATAGAATTAGTACAAATTCCTCCCTAAATATTTTGTATAATATTATAGTGAAACCATGTGAACCTGAAGATTTCTTTTTTTCACATACTTTTAAATTTTGGACTCAATTTTCTAGGACTCTTTTTTTTTAACGTATTTTTTATTGTTATGTTAATCACCATACATTACATCATTAGTTTTTGATGTAGCGTTCCATGATTCATTGTTTGCGTATAACACCCAGTGCTCCATGCAGTACATGCCCTCTTTAATACCCATCACCAGGCTAACCCATCCCCCACCCCCCTCCCCTCTAGAACCCTCAGTTTGTTTCTCAGAGTCCACAGTCTCTCATGGTTAACTTACCTATTTTTTCCTGGATGTATATTAGTAATTTGTGGATTATGAGAAATTGGTTCATTAATCTAAGTTGTTGAATTTATATACATAGAGTTCTTTCTCATATTCCCTTTTTTTCACTTTAATGACAGCAATATCTGTAGTTTTATATGCCCTATTTCATTCCTGATATTGGTAATTTATGCCTTCTCTCTTTCTTTGTCGGTTTTACTAGATGTTTCTCAATGTTATTGATATTTTCAAATAATCACCTTTTTGTTTCAATGATTTTCTTTCTTGTTTTTCCGTTTTATATTTCTTTTTTTTTGGAGGTAATGGATATATTATTATTTTGATTGTGACGATGGTTTCATGGATGTATACATATCTCCAAGTTTATTCACATTGTATACATTAAATGTGCCCACTGTATTTTTTAAAAATCAAAAATACCTCAATAAAGGTATTTTAAAAGTACATATACCAGTAGGTCTATGCTGGAGTTTGGAAGTATTTATTTATTTATTTACCTATGATATAATTCACATATAACATTGTGTAACTTCAAGGTGTACAACATTCTTTGGCTTGCCTCTCTCTTTTTTTCCCTTATATTTATTTGTTTTCTTTCTTAAATTCAACATGAGTATTTTTATTTGATATATGTATACATTTTAATATGATTACCACTGTAGGATTATCTAACACCTCTATCACATCACATAATTATCATCTCCTTTTTTGTGGTCACAGCATTTAAGATCTAGTTTCTTAACAACTTTAAAGTATACAATACAGTACTGTTTACCTAAATCACTATGCTGTGTGTTAGATCTCCAGAACTTATTCATCTTCTAGTTGGGAGTTTGCACCCTTTGATCAACATCTCCTAATTCATCTACTCCACAGCCCCTGATAAGTACAATTTACTTTGTTTTTAAAAGTTGGCTTTTTTAGATTCCACATATAAGTAATACCAAACAGTATTTGTTTTTTTTCTGACTTATCTCAATTAGCATAATCACCTCAAGGTCCATGCATGTAGTCACAAATGGGAGGATTTCCTTCTTTCTTATGGTTGAATAGTATTCCCTTGTATAAATACATACCACATTTTGAGGGAGGGTCCAGGGCAGCAGGATAGGAAGATCTTGAACTCACATTCTCACATGACACACTGAATGTATACCTACATATAAAGCAATTCCTCCTAAAGAACTGAGGCTGATTGAAAAGCTTTGGCACAACAAAGGATAGAGGGACCACATAAAGAATGGCAGGAGAAATGGAGACGGAGTAATGATGGGAAGCCCACTCCCAATGCTGTGAACTGCAGTGGGGAAGGATAGTACTGAGGGACTCTGAGCAGGTTTGTTTGCCCTGGGGCACAGAAAAAAAGCCACAGTTTAAAGGACAACTATACTACAAGTGAACTAATCCTAGAGTGTCTGCCAAATGGTGGGAAAACACTGTAATTGTCTCCAGTGCTGTTTGTGCTGGCAAGTGTCATTATTTATGTTCCCCCTCCACCTTGATAGCACAGAAAGGAGTAGGGTCCAGGTGCTCTAGCTGGCCTGCTGCCTCAGCAATCCCCAGACCCCTAGCCCACACCAGTCCCAGGCACACTGGGGCACAGAATAAAAAATCCGTGATATAAAAAGCAGCTAGACTAGAATTAAACTAACTGTAAAGGATCTGCCAAATGGTGGGGGAACTGCTAGAAATCTTTCCAAGATTAAAGGTGCTGACAAGCACCATTGTTTACATTTCCCCTCCACATTTATAGCACAGACAGGAGCAGGATCTGGGTGTCTAGCCAGCCTGTTGCTTCAGTGAGCACAAGGACCCTGGTCTTTCCCAGCCCCAGCTCTCCCCTTAAAGTGGCCCTCACACTCATATCTGCCAGAGCTCCAGCCATCCCACTAAGGTGACTTCAGTGTGGCGCATACTGGGACATCCTCAGACTGCACTACTACAAATCCAGACATCTCACAAGGTGACACAGGTACAAAGCAATTCAGTAAACTGCAGGCCCACACCCATTGCAACTTCAGCCAATTTGCCAGGGTATCTCCTATTTGGAGTACCCCAGGACCACCTGGTCCATATCCACTTCAGCTCCAGATATCCCTCAGGGCACTCTCATGTTCAAATGGCCCGGAAACCCCTAGTCCACACTTGTGCCTTCTTAAAATACAGCTATTACAACAGGGTGCCCCCTGCAATAGAGCACACTGGGACCCCCTATCTGCTGCCCACTTCAACTCCAGTCATCCCACCAGAATGGTCCCAACATAAAGTACCCAGAAAACTCCAGGAAGCATGCACTATGGCTCCAATCAACCAGCAAAACCCACCAGGCACACACAGTCTACCCAGGAGACGTTTTTCACAAAACCAGTTCTTCAACACTGAGAGAGGTAGTTTTTACCCTAATACATAGAAATAAACACAGGACATCAAAAAAAAAAAATGAGGAGAAAGAGTAATATGCTCCAAAAGAAAGAACAAGACAAAACTTGAGAAATAGAAAGAACTGAAATGAACATAAGCAATCAACCTGATGAAGAGTTCAAAGTAATGATAATAAAAATGCTCACAAACTTGAGAGAAAAGTGGATGAACTCAGACAGAATTTCAACCAACAGGTCAAAAATATTAAAAAGAACCAATCAAAGTTGAAGAACACAATAACTGAAAAATAAAAGAAACTAGAAGGAATCAACATCAGATTAAAAGATGAAGAAGAACAAATCAGCAATCTGGAAGAAAAGGTTTAGCACACAAGCTAAACAGCAAAAGAAAAAAAAAGTTAAAAAGAGGATAGAATCAGGGACATCTGGGACAACATCAAACAAACTAATATTTACATTTTACAGGTCTCTAAAGAGACAAGAAAGACAAAGAATCAGAAATTTTATTTGAAGAAATAATAGCTGAAAATTTCTGAACCTGGAGAAGGAAACAGACATCCAGGTCCAGTAATCAGAGAGAGTCCCAAATAAGAACCCAAGGCGGTCCACACCAAGACAAGTAAAAATTAAAATGGCAAATTTAAAAACAGAGATTCTTAAAAGCACAAGAGAGCAGTGACTAAAGTACAAAGGAAAACCTATAAAGCTATCAGCTGATTTTTCAGCAGAAACTTAGAAGGCCAGAAGAAAGTGGCATGATATATTCAAAACCTACAACAAGGGGCACCTGTGTGGCTCAGTTGGTTGAGCAGCAGACCCTGATCTCAGCTCAGGTCATGATCTCAGGGTCCTGGGATCAAGCCCTGCATTGGGCTTCACACTCAGCAGGGAGTCTGCTTCTGGATTCTAACTCTGCCCCTCTTCCTGCTCATATTCTCACTCTCTCTCTCTAAATAAATAAATAAATCTTAAAAAATAAAACTACAACAAAAAACACCACCCAGCAACGTTATCATTCATCAATGAAGGAGAGATAAAGAATGTATTTTTTTTAAGTTTTTATTTAAATTCCAGTAACTTAACATACAGTGTAATATTAGTTTCAGGTGTACAATTTAGGATTCATCACTTACATACAACACCCAATGTTCACCACAAGTGCCCTTCCTAATACCACCACCCATTTAACCCATCCCCCACCTATCTTCCCTCAAGCAACCATCAGTTTGTTTTCTCTAGTTAAGAATCTGTTTCTTGGTTTGCCTCTCTTTTCCCCCTATATCCATTTGTTTTCTTTCTTAAATTCCACATGAGTGAAATCATGGTATTTCTCTTTATCTGACTGATGTATGTTGCTTACTGTAATACTCTCTAGCTACAACCATGTCACTACAAATGACAAGATTTCATTCTTTTTATGGCTGGGTAATATTCCATCATATATATATACCACATCTTCTTTATCCATTCATCAGTCAGTGGACATTTGGGCTCTTTCCATAATTTGGCTATTGTAGATAATGCTGCTATAAACTTTGGGTTGCATGTTTCCCTTTGAATCAGTATTTCTATGTTCTTTTGGTAAATACCTAGTAATGCAATAACTGGGTTGTGGGATAGTTCTATTTTTAACTTTCTGAAGAACCTCCATACTGTTTTTCAGAATGGCTACACCAGTTTGCATTCCCACCAAGAGTGCAAGGGGGTTCCCCTTTTTCCTCACTCACCAACATCTGCTGCTTCCTGTGTTGTTGATTTTAGCCATTCTGACAGGTGTGAGGTGATATCTCATTGTAGTTTTGATTTGTATTTCCCTGATAATCAGGGATGCTGAGCATCTTTTCATGTGTCTATAAGCCATCTGGATGTCTTCTTTGGAAAAGTGTCTATGCAAGTCTTCTACCCATTTTTAAACTGGATTTTTTTTTATTTTGGGGTGTTGAGTTTGATAAGTTCTTTATATATTTTGGATACTAATGCTTTATCAAATATATAATTTGCAATTACCATCCCCCATTCTGTAGATTGCCTTTTAGTTTTCTTGATTGTTTCCTTTACTGTGCAGTAAATTTTTATGTTGAAGAAGTCTCAATAGTTTATTTTTGCCTTTGTTTCCATTAAATGTGCAGATTGCCTTGTGTAGTATAAATATTTTAACAATGTTTGTTCTTCCAGCCCATGAGTATGGAATATTTTTCCATTTCTTTCTGTCATCTTCAATTTCTTTCATAAGTGTTCTATAGTTTTCAGAGTACAGATCTTTGATCTCTTTGGTTGGGCTTATTCCTAGGTATGTTATTGGTTTGGGTGCAATTGTAAATTAGATCAATTCCTTGATTTCTCTTTCTGCTGCTTCATTATTGTTGTATAGAAATGCAACAGATTTCTGTACATTGATTTTGTATCCTGTGAATTTACTGAATTCATGTATCCATATTAGCCATTTTCTGGTGGAGTCTTTTGGGTTTTCTACGTAGAGTAGCATGTCGTCTATAAATATTGAAAGATTGACTTCTTCCTTGTGGATGCAGTTGCCTTTTATTTCTGTTGTTGTCTGATTGCTGAGGCCGGAACTTCCAGTACTAATTTAAATAACAGTGGTGAGGGTGGAATCCATGTCTTCTTTCAGACTGTAGAGGAAAAGCTTTGTTTTTCACCATAGAGGATGACATTAGGTATGGGTTTTTTGTATATAGCCTTTATTATGTTGAGGAATGTTCCCTCTAACCCTATTTTGTTGAGGGCTTTTATCATGAATGAATGTTGTACTTTGCAAATGCTTTTTCTGCATCTATTCAAAGGATCATATGGTTTTTTTCCTTTTTTATATTAATGTGGTGTACCATGTTGATTGATTTGTGAATATAGAACCACCCTTGCAACCCAGGAATAGATCCCAGTTGATCGTGGTGAATGATTCTTTTAATGTACTATTGGATTAGATTTGCTAGTATTTTATTGATAATTTTTTGCCTCCATGTTCATCAGGGATATTGGCCTCTTGTTCTCTTTTTTAGTGGAGTCTTTATCTGGTTATGGTATCAAGGTAATGCTGGCCTCAGAATGAATTTGAAAGTTTTCCTTCCATTTCTGTATTTGGAAGAGTTTGAGAAGAATAGGTATTAATTCTTTAAATGTGGTAGAAATTGTGTGTGGAGCATTCTGGTCTTGGACTTTTGTTTCTTGGGATTTTTTTTTATTATAGATTCAATCATTGCTGGTTATCAGTCTGTTAAAGTTTTATATTTGTTTTTCTTTCAGTTTTGGTAGTTTATATGTTCCCAGGAAATTATTCATTTCTTCCAGGCTCTCCAATTTGTTGGCATATAATTTTTTATAATATTCTCTTATAATTGTTTGCATTTCTGTGGTGCTGGTTGCTATTTCTCCTCTTTCTTTTTTTTTTTTTTAATTTCAATGCAATTAGCCAACATATAGCACATCATTAGTTTTTGATGTAGTGCTCAATGATTCATTAGTTGCGTATAACACCCAGTGCTCATCACATCATGTGCCCTCCTTATTTTTTCTTATTTGGGTCCTTTCCCTATTCTTTTTGATAAATTTGGCTAAAGGTTTATCAATTGTATTAATTTTTTCAAAGAACCAGCTCCTGGTATCACTGATCTTTTCTATTGTTTATTTTAATTTGTATATCATTTATTTCTGCTAAATCTTTATTATTTCCTTCCTTCTGCTGGCTTTAGAGTTTGTTTGTTGTTCTTTTTCTGTCTCCTTTAGGTGTATGGTTAGCTTGTTAATTTGAGATTTTTCTTTCTTCTTGAAATAGGCCTGTATTGCTATATCCTTCCATCTTAGGACTGCTTTGGCTACATCCCATCATTTTGGATCATTATATTTTCATTTTTATTTGTTTCCATGTATTTTTAAAATTTCTTCCTTGGCTTCCTGGTTGAGACATTCATTGTTTAATAGCATGTTATTTAACCTCCATGTATTTGTGGTCCTTCCAAAATTTTGTTGTGACTGACTTCTACTTTAACAGTGTTCTGGTCAGAAAAGGTGCATAGTATGACTTCAATCTTTTTGTATTTGTTTAAGCCTGTTTTGTGACTTAATAGGTCATCTAGTCTGGAGAAGGTTCCTTGTGCACTTGAAAACAATATGTATTCTGCTGCTTTAGGATGAAATGTTTTGAATATATGTATTAAGTCCTTCTGGTCCAGGGTGTCATTCAAAGCCATTGTTTCCTTGTTGATTTTCTATGTAGATGATCTGTCCATTGATGTAAGTGGGGTGTTAAACCTCCCTACTATTATTGTTTTATTATTATCAATGAGTTCCTTTATGTTTGTTATTAATTGTTTTACATATTTGGGTGCTCCCATGTTGGGTTTATAAATAATCACAATTGTTATATCTTCTTGGTGGTTTGTCCCTTTTATGATTATATAGTGCCCTTCTTTGTCTCCTGTTACAGTCTGTTTTCAAGTTTAGTTTTCAAGTTAGTATTTCTACTTGGGCCTTATCTTGACATCCACTTGTGTGATAAATATTTTTCCACACCTCACTTTCAATCTGCAGGTGTCTTTATTTTTTTTTTAAAGATTTTATTTATTTATTTGAGAGAGAGAGTGAGAGAGAGAAAGAGCACAAGAGGGGGGAGCGGGAGAGGGAGAAGCAGACTCCCTGCTGAGCAGGGAGCCCGATGCGGGACTCGATCCCGGGACTCCAGGATCATGACCTGAGCCGAAGGCAGTCGTTTAACCAACTGAGCCACCCAGGCGCCCTGCAGGTGTCTTTAAATGAATCTCTTTTAGGCAGCGTATAGATGGGTGTTTTGTTCTCTACATCTGACACCCCATATCTTTTGATTAGAGTGTTTGGTTTAATTATATTCAAGGTAATTATTGATAGATATGTATTGAGTACAATTTTATTACTTATTTTGTCATTGTTTCTGGAGCTTTTCTCTGATCCTTTCTTGTGTTTGCCACTTTTGGTCTCTACTTTGCACTGAAAAATTCCCCTTCAATATTTCTTACAAGGCTGATTTAGTGGTCACAAATTCCTTTACGTTTTGTTTGGGAAATTCTTTACTCTCCTTCTATCCTGAGTGATAGCCTCACTGGACAGAGTATTTTTGGCCGCAGATTGTTCCCATTCAGCATATATCAAATATCATGTTATATATATAAAATCAACATATCATATATCATATAGCATGGTGTATATATATATATATATATATATACCATATATCATGAGTATATCATGCCACTCCCATCTGGCTTGCCAAGATTTCTTGAGAAATCACCAGCTAGCCTTATGAGTTTTCCCTTGTAAGTTAAGGACTTCTTTTTTTTTTTTATCTTAATTTTTTAAAGACCTTATTTATTTGTTTGAGAGAGAGAGAATGAGAGAGAGCAAGCACATGAGAGGGGGGAGGGTCAGAGGGAGAAGCAGACTCCCTGACGAGCAGGGAGCCCGATGCGGGACTCGATCCAGGGACTCCAGGACCATGACCTGAGCCGAAGGCAGTCGCTTAACCAACTGAGCCACCCAGGCGCCCAAGTTAAGGACTTCTTTAGTCTTGCTGCTTTTAAGATCATTTCTTTGTCACGATATTCTATGAATTTGATTACAATATGTCTTAGTGTTGGCCTGCTTTTGGTGATTTTGATGGTGGTTTCTGTGCCTCCTGGATCTGGATATCTGTTTCCTTCCCTGGACTGGGGAACTTTTCAGCTATTATTTCTTCAAATAAATGTTCTGCTCCCTTTTCTCTATCTTCATTTTCTAGGACTCTTATAAATTGAACATAATTACATTTGATGGAGTCACTGAGTTCTTTAAAGTCTATTCTCATGTGCATAATTCCTCTCTCTTTTGTCCAGCTTCATTATTTCCATTTCTTATCTTCTAGGTCACTAATTCATTCTTCTGCTTCTTCTAGCCTGCTGTTCATCGTCTCAAGTCTGTTTCCAGTCTCTTGGAAGATTATATCTCTTTCACTTAGATTTCTGGCTGTGGCTTTGTTCTGCTTTTTTGTGTTTTTGTTTTGTTTTGTTTGTTGTTGTTTTTTTCATTTGGAATAAATTTCTCAGCCTCTTTTATTTTGTCTAACTCTCTGTCTTCTTCTGTGTGTTTGCAAAGCCAATTATGTCTCCTGCTCCTGAAAGTAGTGGCCTTATGAAGAAGAGGTCATGTAGTGTCCAGAGCATGGCACTTCAGGGAACGTGTCTGATATGTGCTTCATGTGCTCTGCTGTTGTGTTTTGGCCGCTCTATACTTCAGGGAAGTCATCTGCAGAAGTTCTCCTTGCCTGCTGTGGGCTGTGTTTGGTCCCTGTCCTGAATGTGGTGAGTTTTAACTTGGTGTACTCTGGTCTGTTTGTGAAATGAGCCCTGACACTCCCTCCACCAGAACTGAGGCCCTTTCGAATTATCTGGCCAGGAGATGTGGTGTGGACAGGGGTTTGTGTTGGTCTTCTGATGGATTGGACAGTCATGCTGGGACTGAGGCAAGCTTGACTGAGAAGGGCAGTCCTGTGAGAGCACTAGGGGTGGAGCTTGTTGTATGCCAGTTAGGCAACCAGTGGTGGTGCTGCACTGCTTTCCACAGGTGGCTCTGCATTTATACTGAGGGGCAGGGGAGGAAAATGGTGCCATCCATCTCCTTTATTCCCTAGGTTGTTTTCCTGCCTTCTCTCTATGAGCAGTGCAGTGCCCTCTGAGTTCTACCTCAACCAAGCCCAGTGACTTTTAATGTATCTAGGCTTTAAGCCTCACTGGTTGCAAGAACTCATGAAATGAGCCCCTCTCATTTTCCAATCAATGGTTTAGGGAAATGTTCTCCTTGTGCATTCCTCTGTGTGCTTCTCTCTCTGTCACTCTTTTTCATGACTAAGCCTCCCTGCCCTCCACACTAGCCACAAACCCTTTCTCCCCTATATCTCATCTCTACATCCTACCTTCTTCAATGTGGCCTCTTCTCTCCCTTTAGTTGTGGAGTTTTTCTGTTAGGCTTCAGGTTGATATCTGGATATTTAGGATGATTTGATACTTATCTAGTTCTATTCATGGGATGAGGTGACCCCAGTGTCCTCCTACTCCACCACCATCTTCCTCTCCTCCTTGACATCCAATTTTAAATGAAATGTAGTATATGCACTTCTTTTTATTCTTTGTGTAAGCTCATCTTAAAATACTAAAAATTATATGTAAATAAATAAGGAAGGTTCTGAAAGTTGGAAAAAGAAGGAAGTTGACCTTAGTACCTTGACACCCTATTGTCAATGTGGTAGTGAATTTCTCTGAATTCTTTTTGCTTCTGAATTCCTTGGATTTCTTTTTGCTTCATATATCCAGGACTGGGAGCTATAGAAACTGGCATCAGAAATGACAAGATTCAGATCAAAGAAGATGAAGACGAAGACAAAGATTAAGATAAAGACAAAGATGATGACAACACGAAGAAGAAGAAGAAGAAGAAGAAGAAATATCAGTTCTCTATATTCAAATAACCACGAAATGGAGACAGCCACTCATGACAGAAAGCTTCTAGATGATAATCTCCTTCCTACTGCAGCCAAACAATATGTAAAAACATGTGGCTCCACCTCATCTTCACCAGCAAAGCTAAGCAGGACACTTAGACATCCACTTTCACTGAGCTGTAATGAAACATCCTTCCTCACCTCACCCTACAGGGGTGGCATAATAGAACACGGAATAGGAATCTGGAACTTTGATTCCCATCTGGTGGCCACAATGCCCACAGCTTGTGTTAGTGGAGACTGCATGGAGAACCTGTACTGTCTCCCCTACCTAGTGATAACAAGGAGCTCCTCCCATTCCACTTGAGTGGTACCTCGTGGAGAACCAGAAATTTCACCATTCCATAATGGTAACCTCATCTAGTTGTAAAGAAGTGCCCCATTCCATCACAACTTCAGTGGAAGCCATGGGGGGAGCAATTTTGAGATACTACTCTCCTTCTCAACCAGTGATTTTATTGGAGACCTAGTGATGAGTCTAAACTTCCACAGGAAAAAACTTAGAGCTTTTTCTTTATGATCAGGAACAAGACAGGGATGTCAACTCTCACCACTGGTATTTAACATAGTACTGGAAGTCCTAGCCACAGCAATCGACAACAAAAAGAAATGAGTCATCCAAATTAGCAAAAAAGAATGAAACTCACTATTTGCAAATGACATGATACTATATATAGAAAACCCAAAAGACTCCACCAAAAAACTACTAGAACTGATAAAGGAATTCAGTGAAGTCACAGTATGATACAAAATCAATGTTGAGGTATGTTCCCTCTAAGCCTACTTTGTTGAGGGTTTTGTTTTTTGTTTTTTTTTTAACATGAATGGATGTTGTCACGATGCAGGGTGGAAACAGTGATCTGGAGAATTCCTGGGGCACATAGTGGGAAGATTATTCCCTCTACTTGGGACATGTCCCTGAGAGGAAGCATTTAACAATATTTGTTCTTTCAATCCATGAGCATAGAATGTCTTTCCATTTCTTTGTGTCATCTTTAATTTCATCATCAGTATTTTATAGTTTTCTGAGTACTGGTCTTTCACCACTTTGGTTAGTTTTATTCCTAGGCATCTTATTGTTTTCGGTGCAGTTGTAAATGGGAGTGATTCCTTGATTTCTCTTCCTGCTGCTTCATTATTTGTGTATAGAAATGTGGCAGATTTCTGTACAGAAACAACTCTGGGATAGAGAAAACCAACGAAAAAAAGCTGGATTTTTTGAAAATTGTCATATATTGGGGCACTTGGGTGGCTCAGTTGGTTGAGCATCTAACTTTTGATTTTGGCTCAGGTCATGACCTCAGTGTCATGAGATCAATCCCCAAATTGGGCTCCATGCTCAACGGGGAGTCTGCTTGAGATTCTCTCTCTCCCTCTCCCTCTTCCCTCCCCCACTCTCTTTCTCAAATAAATAAATAAATCTTTTAAAAAGTTGGCATACATCTACCAAGACTGACAATGAAAACAAAAGCAAATATATGATTTACCAATAGCAGAAATGAAACAGGATATCACTGTAGATGTTGGTAGATGTTGTAAATATAATAAGGGTATACTATAAAGTAATCCACACATAAATTTGTAAGTTAGGTAAAAAGGACCAATTCATTGCAAACAACAAACCACCATGACTCAAACAATATTAAATAGTTTTAAAAGCTCTATAACTATTAAATAAATTGACTTCATAATTTTAAAATTCCTGAAAAATAATCTCTAGGCCCAGATGGCTTCACTGGAGAATTATAAGAAATATCTGAAAAAAAAACTGACATCAATTCTACAGTCTTTCCAGAAAATGGAAAAGGAGGGAGCACATATCAACTCATTTTATGAGATCAATATTTCAAAAACCTCTACTCTTTTTGCCATTTCTATACTTGTACCATTTCAAGAATGTTATATAAAGGAAAGCATACAGAATGTGACATTTGGAAGTGGTTATTTCACTGAGAGTAATTCCCTGAAGATTCATCCAAGTTGTTTGGTGTGTCAATAGTTATTTCTTTTCATTGTTGAGTAGATTTTATGGCATGAATGTATCACCATTTCTTTCACTTATGAAAGGATATTTGGGCTTTAAGTTTTAAGGCTACTATGAACAAAGCTGCTTTAAATATTCATGTACCAGTTTTTATGTGTGTATAAATATTTATTTCTCTGGGATAAACGTTGAGAAATACAATAGCTGGATTGTATGGTAAGCATATGTTTATTCTTCTAAGAACTTCCAAACTGTTTCCCAGAAGGGCTATATCATTTTACATTCCCAAAACTAATGTATGAGAAAGAAATTCTATGAATCATCACCAACATTTGATGTATTCACTATTTTTTACTTCAACTCTTCTAATAGATATGTAATGATATCTCCTTGTTTCTTTTTAAATTGTAAATTAAAATATAATTAACATACATTATATTAGTTTCAGGTTTACAATATAATGATTCAAAAAATCTATGCATTTCTCAGCACTCATCACAGTAAGTGTATTCTTAATCCCCTTTATCTATTTCACCCATCCTCCCACCCCCTCCCTTCTGGAAACTACCAGTTTGTTCTCTGTATTTAAGAGTCTGGTTTTTTAGTTGTCTCTTTTTCCTTTGTTCATTTATTTATTAAATTCCACATATGAGTGAAATCATATGGTATTTGCCTTTCTCTGACTGATTTATTTCACTTAGCAATTATATCCTCTAGATCCATCCATGTTGTTACAAATGACATGATTTCATTATTTTTTTATGGCTAGGTAATATTTATTATATGGTTAAGTAATATATATTTACCTTATGGCTACCACATTTGTTTTATTCTTCCATTCTTGGACACCTAGGTTGCTTCTATATCATGGCAATTGTAAATAATGCTGCAATAAACATAGAGGTTAATAAACGTTTTTGAAATAGTGTTTTCGTTTTCTTTGGGTAAATATCTAGCAGTGCAATTACTGGATTATATGGTAATTCTATTTTTAATCTTCTGACCAACATTCATATTGTTTTCCAGAGTGGCTGCATCAATTTGCATTTCCATCAACAGTGCATGAGGGTTCCTTTTTTTCTGCATCCTCTCCAACAGTTGTTATTTCTTATGTTTTTTATTTTAGCCCTTCTTACAGGCATAAAATGATATCTTATTGTACTTTTCATTTGCGTTTCCCTCATGATTAGTGATGTCAAGCATCTTTTCATGTGTCTGTGGGCCATTTATATTCTTTGGAAAAATGTCTATTCGTGTCCTCTGCCCATTTTTACAGTGGATTATTTTTTTCATGTTGACTTGCATAAGTTCTTTATATATTTTGAATATTAACCCTTTATCAGATATATCATTTGCAAATATCTTTTCCCATTCAGTAAGTTGCTTTTTTTATTCTTGATGGTTTCCTTCACTGTGCAAAAGCTTTGTGGATTAAATTTACATTTTTACTAATGACTGGATGTGATAAATGTCTTTTAATATGATTATTTGCAAACTGCTTGTCCTTTACAGTGAAATGTCTGTTCATGTACCTCTCTAATTGGATCATTTATTTTTTACTGTTGGGTTTTGTGAGTTTTTATATAGTCTACACATGATTAGTTTCTCAGATTTTCTCCCATGTCTGTAGCTTGTATTTTCAAAATCTTAATAGGGTTTTTGGCAGATTATAAACATTTTAATTTCAATGAAGGAATTAACAACAATTTTTCAAATTTTAATTTTATGGGTCATGCTATTGGTATCATGCTTAAGAAAAGTTCACCAAGTCCTATGTAACAATTATTTGCTCCTAAGTTTTCTTTTTCAACAAATATTACTGCCTTAATCACATTTAAATTGTGGTTTATTTGAGAATGAAACTGAACTACTTTCTAACACCATACACAAAAATAAACTCAAAATGGATTAAAGAACTAAACTTGAGAACTGAAACCATAAAAATCCTAGAAGAGAGCACAGGCAGTAATTTCTCTAACATTGCCTATTGCAATAGCTTTCTAGATATGTTTCCTGAGGCAAGGACAACAAAAGCAAAAATAAAACTATTGGGACTTCATCAAGATACAAAGAAAGGAAACAATCAACAAAACTGAAAGGCAACCTACAGAATGGGAAGAGATGTTTGCAAATGACATATCTGATAAAGGGTTAGTATCCAAAATATGCAAAGAACTTATAAAACTCAACATCCAAAAAATGAATAATCCAATTTAAAAATGGGCAGAAGATATAGACATTTTTTTTTCCAAAGAAGACATCCAGATGGCCAACAGACACATGAAAAGATGCTCAACATCACTCATTATCAAGGAAACACAAATTAAAACTACAATGAGATATCACCTCGCACCTGACAGAATGGCTAAAATCAACAACAGGTATAGGTGAAGATGTGGAGAAAGGGGAACCCTCTTACACTGTTGGTGGGAATGCAGACTGGTGCAGCCACTCTGGAAAACAGTATGGAAGTTCTTCAAAAAGTTAAAAATTGAGCTACTATCAGCAATTGAACTACTAGGTATTTATCCAAGGAATGCAAAAATACTCATTCAATGGGATACATGCACCCCAATGTTCATACCAGTATTATCTACAATAGCCAAATTATGGAAGTAGCCCAAGTGTCCATCAACAGATGAATGGATAAAGAAGTGGCATATAAAAATACAATGGGATATTATTCAGCCATAAAAAAGAATGAAATCTTGCCATCTGCAACAGCATAAATGGATCTGAGAGTATAATGTTAAGCGAAATAAGATAAAGAATGAAAGACAAATGCCATTTGGTTTTACTTATATTTGGAATTTAAGAAACAGAACAGATGAACAAAAGAAAAAAAGGGAAACTGGGGTACCCGGGTTGCTCAGTCAGTTGAGCATCTGCCTTCGGCTCAGATCATGGTGCCAGGGTCCTGGGATCTAGTCCCGAGTAGTCGGGCTCCCTGCTCAGTGGGGGTCCTGCTTCTCCCTCTCCCTCTGCTGCTCCCCCTGCCTGGGCACTCTCTCTCTCTGTCAAATAAATAAATAAAATATTAAAAAGAAAAGGAAAAGAAAAAGAGGGAAACTAAAAAAGACTCTTAACTACAGAGAACAAACGGATTGTTACCAGAGGGGAGGTCAATGGGAATATGGGTTAAATAGGTGAAAGTGATTAAAGGTACACTTATCTTGATGAGCACTGAGTGATATATGGAATTGTTGAATCACTCTGTTGTACACCTGAAACTATGTTAACTACACTGGAATTAAAATAAAATAAATATAAAAATACAATATATTGTGATTTATTTGATGAAGTTTTTTTTTTTTTTTGTATATGGTGTAAGATTTACACTGAGATACATTTTTTTGGCCTCTGGTTATCCAATTATTTCAACATCATTTGTTGAAATACTATCTTTCCACCACTGAATAGTTTTTACTTTTATACCTAAGCAGTGAATTTTTGAGTGATTATAAGTGGTACTGTACTTTTTTATTGAAGTATAATTAACATACAACAGTTTCAGGTGTACAATATAATGACTCATCAATTCTATACATTTCCCAGTGCTCATCAAGACAAGTGCCTCTTAATCCCCTTTATCTATTTCACCCATCCATCCCACCTCCCTTCTGGAAACCACCAGTTGTTCCCTGTACAAAAAATTGTGTTTCTTTGTCTCTTTTTTTCTTTGTTTTGCTTCTTGAATTCCATATGGTATTATATTTTAAATTTCAGTTTCCATGTCGCTATTGCAATATAGAAGTATAATCAAATTTTATGTTGATCTTGTATCTTGCAAGATCAGAACTTTGTACATTTTGATTCTGGAGGTTTTGGGGGTTTTGGTAGATTCTTGAGATTTCCTGTGGAGACCTTCATATCAAGTACAAATTGGAACAGTTTCATTTATTTCTTAAGCTTTGTATGCCTTTTTATTTTATTGCTTTATAGAGCTGGATAGGAATTCCGGTTCTATGTTAAGAGTAATGAGTGCACATTCTTGCATTTTCTTTTGCCATTGAATTTGATACTAACTGTAGGTTTTATGTTGATATTCTTTATCAAGTTGAGGAAGTTCCTCTTTTCTCCTAGTTTTCCAAGAATTTTGGTCATGAATGAATATTGATTTTTGTCAAATGCTTTTCCTGTATTAATTGACATGGTCAAGTGATTTTTCTCTTTTGTCTGGTAACATGGTGGGTGAATTACACTGATTATTTCCTGTCAGAGAATTATCAATTTTACTAGATGTTTTAAGACAGCAACTTCAACTTTGATAAATTTTTCCATTGTTGGAAAACAGGTTTGTTTTAATTGAAGTAATTTTTGCTTTTATCTTTATTATTTCATTTCTCTTATTTCGGGGGTTTGATTTCTTTCTAGCTTTCTACTTTCTTGAGATGGATTCACAGATCGTTGATCTTCAGTCTTCTTTCTTATCTATACATGCATTGCTTTGTTATATTTAATGTATTGAATGCTATGCTTTCTTATGCATTTACTGCCCTCCAATTATGTCATTATGTGCTTTGCATAACTTTTGGCATGTCATATTTTTATTATCACTCAGTTCAATATATTTTTCTAATTTCCACAATAATTTCTGCCTTGACTTATGGATTATTTCAAAGTTTCCTTCTTAATTTTCAGGCAGTTTGAGATTTTCTACTTATCTTTTTGTTATTGATTTCAAAGTAAATTCTATTATGGTCAGAAAATATAGTTTATTTTATTTCAACTCTCTGAAATTTGCTGAGACTTGCTTTATGGTTCAGCATAGTGCTAATTTTTGGTAAATTTTTCACATACACTTGAAAATAATGATCATTCTTCAGTTTTGTGAGGCAGTGTTCTATACCTATTTAATAGTCCTCAGTTCAGATTTTCAATCTTCTTACTGATATTTTTGTAACATATCCTATAAATTACAAACAGAGGTATTTTAACATTTCCCAATATGATTGTGGATTTGTTCCTTTTTTGTCATGCTATTAATCTTACATTTTATCTCAACATTTCTGTATCTTTATATTTTTTTACTTTAATAACACTGTATTTGTTCACAAATAAAACTAGATTTATTATAAACAACTTTGTAATTGAGCCTTTACAGAGTGTATTAAATACAGCCCTTGTATTGAATACATTTTTTCACTAAATAACATTCTTGCTTGATGCAACAAAATTATATTGCACATAGTAAATCATCTATTTATGTGACTAAATATAGTGCATTCCATGTACCACAGTAGTAAACACATTCTAACACTATTAACACTATATTTATTCACAGATACAGCTAGTATTCTTTTTTTTTAAGATTTTATTTATTTGAGAGAGAGAATGAGAGACAGAGAGCACAAGAGGGAAGAGGGTCAGAGGGAGAAGCAGACCCCCCCCCCCCCGCTGAGCAGGGAGCCCGATGTGGGACTCGATCCCGGGACTCCAGGATCATGAACTGAGCCGGAGGCAGTCCCTTAACCAACTGAGCCACCCAGGCGCCCTACAGCTAGTATTCTTAGCATCATCTTCTATACATGTGCCTTTGTATAATCTTTTCCATGTACCACTATGTGGACATATTATTTTAATCAAATAACACTGTGCTTATTCAGTTGTTATTCTTAAATTTTTTAGCTCTGTGCTTTACAGATGTATTAAATGCAGCATATGTGCTATACACATTATTTCATGAATGCTATGTCATGAATGACATTACTCGTATGTAACAAAGTTCTATTATTCTGAGAAAAAACTCTTTGTAAAGTTTTTATTTAAATTCTAGTTAGTAACATACAGTGTGTAGTATTAGTTTCAAGAATAAAATGTAGTGATTCAACACTTCCTAACAACACCTGGTGCTCATCATAAGTGCACTCCTTAATCCCCATCACCTATTTAACCCATTCCCCCACCCACCTACCCTCTGGTAACCATTAGTTTGTTCTCTATAGTTAAAAGTCTGTTTTTTGGTTTACCTCTCTCTTTTTCCCCTTTTGTTCATTTGTTTTTTTATTCTTAAATTCTACATATGAGTGAAAACATATGGTATTTGTCTTTCTCTGACTTATTTCAATTTAGCATAATACTCCTTAGCTCCATCCATGTTGCAAATGGCAAGATTTTCTTCTTTTTTTATGGCTGAATAATATGCCATTTTATCTATATAATATAATAGGTAGACACCTATTCTTTATCCATTCATCAGTTGATGGACATTGGATATTTCCATAATTTGGCCATGATAGATAATTCTGTTATAAACATCAGGGTGAATGTATCCACATGAATTAGTATTTTTTGTATTCTTTGGGTTAAATATCTAGTAGTGCAATTGCTGGATCATAGAGTGATTCTATTTTTAACTTTTTGAGGAAACTCCATACTGTTTCCCAGAGTGGCTTCACCAGTTTACATATAAAGTGCTTATAAAACTCAACACCCAAAAAACCTATACACCATTTTAAAATGGGCAGAAGACATGAATAGATATTTTTCCAAAGCAGACATACAGATGGCCAATGGACACATGAAAAGATGCTCAACATCATTGATTATCATGGAAATACAAGTCAAAACTACAATGAGATATCACCTCACACTTGTCGAATGGCTAAAGTCAACAACACAAGAAACAACAGGTGTTGGTGAGGATGTAAAACAGTCTGTATCTTTATACTAAAAGTGTGCTTCTTGTAAGCAGTGTTTATTTAATTTTTAATTTATAATTATTAATGCAATGTGACAATTTTCATTTTTTAAATCTAATATTTCATTTTTTTACTATTAATGAAATTACTGTTATATTTGCATTTAAATATGCTATATAAGTATTTGTGTCCTATATATACATCCTATTATTTGTCCCTTTTTCTTTTTTTCTTTACACATCATGCATAAATAACATTTGTAATTCCATTTCTTTGTTACACTTTTTTTTTTAAACAATTCTTTGTCATTACCCTTGATAATACAATGATTCTTTGACGTTTTAGAGCCTAATAAAAATTAGCCCTTTTTCACTATTTGGACAATATAAGGACCTCAGAACACTTAAACTACATTTATTCACTGCTGGCTTTTGTGATTTGTTTACAAGCATTTTATTTGTACAGAATTTTAAACCATTGAAGACATTATTATTTATTATTGTTTACAGAAAACATTAATCTAGATTATTGCTAATGTTCACCATTTATGTTGCTTTTGATAGAGTGATAAGTTTTGCCCTCTGGAATAACTTTCTTGTTGCCTAGAGGACTTACTTCAGTATATTTTTAGGGAGGATCTGCTGGTAATCATTTCCTCGTTTTTTTAAAAACAGAAAATTTATTTGGAGGAGGACTTAAAATGGCAGAGTAGTAGAGGGACTTTGGCCTTGCCGCATCCCTCAAACACAGCTTGATCAACATCAAACCATTTTGAACAACTAGGAAATTGATTTTAAGATTAAGAGAATAATTTGCACAATTAGAGGTAGAGAACATGACAGGTTTATTTTAACAAACAAATCAAAGCACACCTAGTTAAATGTCCAAACACTCCCCACTGCAAGCAAGGAAGAACTCTGAAGACTGACCTGTGTGGAAAAGGAGCCAAAACCCAACAGAAGAGTCCACACAGCACACAAGAGAAGCACTTCCTGAAGTACCATGCCCTAGACAGTGTATAACCCATTATAGCATTGCTCTCAGTAGCAGGAACATAATAAGCTTTCATAACATGTAAAAGACAGAAACCTAGACAAGATGATGGAGGAATTCTTCTCAAAAGAAAGATCAAGAAGAAATCACAGTCAAGGATTTGCTCAAAACAGGACATAAGCAATATATCTGAACAAGAATTTAGAATTTAGTCCAAAAACTGCTGTAACTGATTTGGAAAACCAACTGGATGTAATACAACAAGGATTGAAGAAGCAGAGGAATGAAATTATGGGGAATAACACAGCTGAAAAGATGAGGGAAAGAAAATAGATCCTGAATAAAGACTTAGGGAACTCAGAGATTCCACAAAGTGCAATAATATCCATATCATAGCACTCCCAGAAGAAGAAGAGCAGGAAAAAGAGGCAGAAAGTTTATTTGAACAAATTATAGCTGAGAACTGCCCTAATCTGGGGAAGGAAACAGGCAATCAAGTTCAAGAGGCACAGAGAACTCCCCTCAAAATCAACAAAAATAGGTTAAAACCATTACATATCATAGTGAAACTTGCAAAATACAAAGATAATAGAGAATTCTGAAAGCAGCTAAGGACAAAAGATCCTTAACCTAGAAGGGTAGACACATAAGATTAGCAGCAGATCTGTCTACAGAAACTGGGTAGGCCAGAAGAGAGTGGCATGATATATTAAATGTGTTAACTGGGAAAAATATGCAGCCAAGAATACTTTATCCAGCAAGGCTGTCATTCAGAATAGAAGGAGAGATAAAGAATGTCCAAGATAAGCAAAAACTAAAAGAGTTTGTGAACACTAAACCAGCTCTGCAAGAAATACTAAAGGTGACCCTTTGAGCAGGAAGGAGAAACCAAAAGCAACAAAGACTAGAAAGGAACAGAGGTAATCTATAGGAATTGTGACTTTACAGGTAACACAATGGCATTAAATTCATATCTATCAATAATTACTATGCATGTAAATGGACTAAGTGCTCCAATCAAAAGACATAGGGTATCAGAATGGATTTAAAAAAAAAAACCATCAATATGCTGCTTATGAGAAACTCATTGTAGACCCAAAGACACTTCCAGATTGAAAATGAGGGGGTGGAGAACAATATCATGTTAATGGACATCAAAAGAAAGTTGGAATAGCCATACTTCTATCAGACAAACTAGATTTTAAACTAAAGATTGTAATAAGAGATGAAGAAGGGCACTATATCATAAAATATATCATCCAACAAGAAGATCTAATAATTGTAAATATATATGCACCCAACTACAACACAGTCAAATATATAGATCAACTAATGACAAACTTAGAGAAATTCATTGATAATAATACAATAACAGTAGGGGACTTTAACATTGTACTTATAACAATGGACAGATCATCTAAGCAGAAAATCAACAAGGAAACAATGGTTTTGAATGACACACTGGACCACATGGACTTAACAGATATATTCAGAACATTTCATCCTAAAGCATCAGAATACATTCTTTTCAAGGGCAAATGGGACATTCTCCAGAAGAGATCACATACTGAGTCACAAATCAGGCTTCAAACAGTACAAAAAACTTAGATCATACCATGCATATTTTCAGACCACAATGCTATGAAACTTGAAGTCAACCACAAGAAAAAAAATTGTAAAGACTACAAATACATCCTACTAAAGAATGAATGGGTTAAGCAGGAAATTAAAGAAGAAATAAAAAAATACATGGAAGCTAATGAAAATGAAAATAAGACAGTCTAAAACCTTTGGGATGCAGCAAATCCAGTCTTAAAAGAGAAGTATATAGCAATACTGTCTTTATTCAAGAAGCAAGAAAAGTCTCAAATACACAACTTAACCTCACACCTAAAAAAGCCCAAAAAAGAACAGCAAATAAGGCCTAAAACTAGCAGAAGAAAGGAAATAATTAAGATTACAACAGAAATAAATGATATAGAAACCAAAACAATAGAACAGATCAATGAAACTAGGAGCTGGTTCTTTGAAAGAATTAACAAAATTGATAAACCCCTAGCCAGACTTATCAAAAGGAAAAGAGAAAGGACGTGAATAAATAAAATCACTAATGAGAGAGGAGAAATCTCAACCAACACCACAGAAATAGAAACAATTCTAAGAGAACATTATAAAATATTATATGCCAAAAATTGGACAATTTGGAAGAAATGGACAAATTCATAGAAACATACAAACAACCAAAACTAATACAGGAAGAAATAGAAAACTTGAACAGACTGATAAGCAGCAAAGAAATTGAATCACTAATCAAAAACCTCCCAACAAACAAAAGTCCAGTGCCAGATGGCTTCCCAGAGGAATTCTACCAGACATTTAAGGAAGAATTAATGCCTATTCTTCTGAAAATATTGCAAAAAATAGAAATGGAAGGGAAAAGTCCAAACTCATTCCATGAGGTCAGCATTTCCTTAATTCCAAAACCAGACAGAGAACCCACTAAAAAGGAGAATTATAGACCAATATCCTTGATAAATATGGATGTAAAAATTCTCAACAAAATATTAGCAAATTGAATCCAACAGTACATTAAAAAGGATTATTCACCACAGTCAAGTGGGATTTATTCGGGCTGCAGGGGTGATGCAATATCTGCAAATCAATCAATGTGATACACCATATTAATTAAAGAAAGCATATGATCCTTTCAATAGATGCAGAAAAATCATTTGACAAAATACAGCTTCCTTTCTTTATGAAAACCCTCAGGAAAGTAGGGATAGAAGGAACATACCTCAAAATCATAAAGGCCATATATGAAAGATGCACAGCTAATATCATCCTCAACGGGGAAAAACTGAGAGACTTTCCTCTAAGGTCAGGAACATGACAGGGATGTCCACTGTCACTACTGTTGTCAGCAATCAGACAACAAAAAGAAATAGAAGGCATCCAAATCAGCAGAGAAGAAGTTGAATTTTCACTCTTCACAGACAACATGATACTCTATGTAGAAAACCTGAAAGACTCCATCCAAATTTGCTAGAACTGATTTATGAATTCAAGTAAGTCACAGGAATTACAATAAATGTATAGAAATCTGTTGCATTTCTATATACCAATAATGAAGCAGCAGAAAGAGAAATCAAGGAATCCATCCCATTTACAATTGCACCAAAAACTATAAGATACCTAATAAACTTAACCAAAGAGATAAAAGATCTGTACTCTGAAAACTATAGAACACTTATGAAAGAAATTGAAGAAGATGCAAAGGAATAGAAAAGCATTCCATGATCATGGATTGGAAGAACAAATACAGCTAAAATGTCTATACTGCCCAAAGCAATCTACGCATTCAATGCAATTCCTATCAAAATACCAATAGCATTTTTCACAGAGCTAGAACAAACAATTCTAAAATTTCTATGGAACCAGAAAAGACTCTGAATAGCTAAAGCAATTCTGAAAAAGAAAACCAAAGCTGGAAGCATCACAATTCTGTATTTCAAGCTGTATTACAAAGCTGTAATCATCAAGACAGTATGGTACTGGCACAAATACAGACATGTAGAGCAATGGAACAGAATAGACAACCCAGAAATATACCTACAACTCTATGGTCAACTGATCTTCGACAAAGCAGGAGAGAATATCCAATGGAAAAAAAAGTCTCTTCAACAAATGGTATTGGGAAAACTGGACAGCAACATGTAGAAGAATGAAACTAGATGGCTTTCTTAGACCATACACAAAAATAAACTGAAAATGGATGAAAGACCTCAGTGTGAGACAGGAAACCATCAAAATGCTAGAGAACACAGATAGCAACCTTTTTGACCTTGGGCACAGCAACTTCTTACTAGACTCATCTCAGGAGGCAAGGGATACAAAAGCAAGAATGAACTATTGGGACTTCATCATGATAAAAAGCTTCTGCATGGTGAAGGAAATAATCAAGGAAACTAAAAGGCAGCCTTCAGAATGGGAGAAGATATTTGCAAGTGATTTTGGATAAAGGGCTACTAATCAAAATCTATAAAGAACTTATCAAATTTAACAGCTCAAAATAAGTAATCCAGTTAAGAATTGGGCAGTAGACATAATAGACATTTCTCCAAAGAATATACACAAGTGGCTAACAGACACATGAAAAAATGTTCAACATCACTCACCATAAGGGAAATACAAATCAAAACCACAATGTTATCCCATTACACCAGTCAGAATGGCTAAAATTAACCAGTCAGGAAACAGAGAGTTTGGGTAGGTTTTGGAGAAAGGGTAACACTCTTATACTGCTTGTGGGAATGCAAAGTGGTGCAGCCAATCTGGAAAGCATTGTGGAGGTTCCTCAAAAAGTTAATAAGAGAACTACCCTACAGTGCAGGAATTGCACTATCATGCATTTATCCAAAGGATACAAAAATAGTGATTTGAAGGGGCACCAGCACCCCAATGTTTATAGCAGTAGTATCAATAAACAAATTATGGAAATAGCCCAAATGTCTATCAACTGATGAATGGATAAACAAGATGTGGTATATATACAAAATGGAATATTACTCAGCCATCAAAAAGAATGAAATCTTGCCATTTGCAATGATGTGGATGGAGCTAGAGGGTATTGTGCTAAGCAAAATAAGTTAGAGTAAAACAAATACAATTTGATTTCACTCATATGTAGAATTTAAGAAACAATAACTGATGAACATAGGGGAAGGCCAAGAAACACAAAATAAGATAAAAACAGAGAAGGAGGCAAACCATAAGAGACTCTTAACTATAGAGAACAAACTGAGGGTTGCTGAAGGGGAGGTGGATGTGGGGATGGGCTATGGGTGATGGGCATTAAAGAGGTCACTTGTGATGAGTACTGGGTGTTATATGTAAGTGATGAATCACTAAATTCTACTCCTAAAACCAATACTACTTTATGCTAACTAACTTGAGTTTAAATAAAATCTTGGAAGGAAAAAAAACCAGAAAGTTTATTTATTCACCCTTCACAGTTGAAAAAGAGTTCTGCTAGGAATAGAGTTCTAAAATTGCAGTAATTTTCCTGGAAGAATTTTTTTTTTCTTTTTCAAGTTTCATTTAAATTCCAGTTATTTAATATACAGTGTAATATTCATTTCTGAAAACTACGGCTTTATGTCTTACAGTAGTATCCTAAGATTCTCAGCCATTACTTTTCACATAATGCTTCTGCTCCCTTTTTACTCCCCTCTTTTTCAGGAAATCCATTTAGACCCATGTTAGTCCTTTTTACAGTTTCTTATACATCTCTTATTCTCGTTATGCTATTCCCTTCTTTATCCATACTTTTATTTTGAATATTATGTGCTGACCTATCTTAAATTTCACTAATGCTCTCATTAGCCATGCCTCGTCTGCTGTTAAATCCATCTATTGAGTTGAGTTGTATTATTGTAACTTTAGTTCTAAAATATCTATTTTAACTCGTTTCTGTAGATTTCATTTCTCCACTGAAATTTTGTTTTTATCTATTTTGTTTAATGAAAAATTATTTTAAAGTACAACTGTAATAATTGAAAAATATGGATCAATTGTAGGTATGCTTTTTATTGCATTTTTCCTTCTTAATCCTGTCTCCTGTGTGTTGGCAATTTTTATTAAATACTGGACATTAAAAATTTATAGAGGCTATGAATGATATTACTTTTGTGTCTATTAGGCAGGTAAAGTAAAGGATGGACAATTTAATCTAATCTGGGATTGAGCTGATTTAAAGTTGTGTTTTAGTCTTTATGAGAGCTGGTCTATTTTCAGTTGAATTTACTCCTAGGGACCAGTCCTTCAAGTGTCACATCATAAAGTCTGAGATATTCATCAAGGCCTCTCAAACTTAATAGGTTATTGAGGTAAAATATTTCTATTTCCTGCTCTGTGAGACTGTTTTAGCTCTGTTTATCTTTTCAAACTTGTAGTTATGCTTTCTGCTGAGCTTTTCAACCTCTAAGCTTTGTGCTAGGAATAAATGAGTAAAGACCATGAAGGGGGAAAAGGGGATACAAATGTTAGATTTACTTCTCTGTGTGTCAGGCTTACTTTTCTGTCTCTCCAGTATCTTATCCATTCAAGTCATGGCTGCCTTGGCAGTTCTCCAATTCCATTAGGTTTATTTTTTTCCATAATCACGTTGTTTTATTTTAGCACATTTATTTTCTTTCTTTCAGAAATGTTTAAATTTATATAATAAAACTGATATGTAGATAGAGTTTTTTATTTTTTACATTTTAAAAGATTTTATTTATTTATTTGCCAGACAGAGAGAGAGCACAAGCAGGGGGAATAGCAGGCAGAGGGAGAAGCAGGGAGCCTGACAACAAAGGGCTCCATCCCAGGACCCTGGGATCATGACCTGAGCCAAAGGCAGCCACTTAACTGACCGAGCCACCCAGGCATCCCAGATAGAGATTTTTACTTATTTTTTTTATATTTATTTATTTATTTGACAGGGAGAGAGAGACAGTGAGAGAGGGAACACAAGCAGGGGAAGTGGGAGAGGGACAAGCAGGCTTCCTGCTGAGCAGGGAGCCTGATGCAGGGCTCATTTCCAGGACCCTGGGATCATGACCTGAGCTGAAGGCAATCGCTTAACAACTGAGCCACCCCGGCGTCCCCCAGTAGAGATTTTTAAAGATTTTTAAATTCATTTATTTGAGAGAGAGCAGGGGGAGGGGCAGAGAGAGAGGGGAAGCAGACTCCCCGCTGAGTGTGGAGACTGACATGGGGCTCGATCCCAGGACCCCAAGATCATGACCTGAGCTGAAGGCCAATGCTTAACCAACTGAGCCATATAAAAAAGAATTTTAATATGAACATGGCTCTTTAATTTTTAAATACTAATTTTCTTAATTGTATAATTGTAAAATTTTAAGATTAAAAGTGGAGAGACTTGATAGTCACGTATTTTTATTCCAGTTCCTTGGTGTAAAGTATTTTCTAATTATTGTGGTTTAAAAAACACATAAAATGAGATCTACCAACTTAACAAAATTTTAAGTGTACACTACAGTATTGTTAACAATATACACATTTTTGTAACACAGATCTCTAGATTTTTTTATCCTTCATTCCATTAATTTGGTGTATTACATTAATTTGATTTTATTAAATGTTAAACCATTTTCACATCTCAGGGATAAATCCCACTTGGTCATGGTATATGATCTATTTAATGTGCTATTGAATTTGTTTTGCTATTACTTTGCTGAAGATTTTTACATTTATATTCATTAGGAATGGCTTATAGTTTTCTTACAGTGCCTTTGCCTGGTTTTGGTACCAGGGTGATACTGATCTCATAAAAAGAGTTGGAAAGTGTTCCTTCCTTTTCAAGTTTTAGGAAGAATTTGGGTAGAATAGACCTCAATTCTTCTCTAAATGTTTGGTAGAATTCACAGTAAAGCCATCTGGTCTCTGGTTTTCTTTGTTGGGAAGATTTTGATTACTGATTACTGATTATTCCTTACTAGTTATGGGTCTGTTCAAGTTTTCTGTTTCTTCATGATTCAGTCTTGGTAAGTTTATGGTTCTAGGAATTTATCCATTTTTAAAGGTTATGTTGGTAGTAATCTCTTATAATACTTTCTATATCTAAAATCAATCATAATGTAAAATTTCATCTTTCAATTTTATTTTTGAGTCTTCTTTTTTCTAACTCTACTTAAAGATGTGTTGATTTTTTTATCTTTCCCAAAAATAAATTTATTTTTTCTTGCTGTTTTCTATTCTTTTTCAATTCTCTTTTTTATTTATTCCTGCCTGGGGTTGAATGATTTCTTCTTTGTCTAGTTACATGATATTTAACATTGGATTGTTTATTTGAGATATTTCTTTTTTAAAAACATACACATTTCTGTCATAAACTTAATTTTTACTACTGCTTTTGCTGCATCCCATAAATTCTGATATTTTATTTTATTTTATTATGTTAATCACCATACATTACATCATTGGTTTTTGATGTAGTGTTCCATGATTCATTGTTTGGGTATAACACCCAGTGCTCCATTCAATACATGCCCTCTTTAATACCAATCACCAGGCTAACCCATTCCCCCACCACCCTCCCCTCTAGAACCCTCAGTTTGATTCTCAGAGTCCATAGTCTTTCATGGTTTGTCTCCACCTCCAATTCCCCCCCCTTCATTTTTCCCTTCCTACTATCTTCTTCTTCTTTTTTTTTTTTTAAATATAATGTATTATTTGTTTCAGAGGTACAGGTCTGTGATCCAACAGTCTTACAGAATTCACAGTGCTCACCATAGCACATACCCTCCCCAATGTCTATCACCCAGCCACCCCACCCCCCCACCCCCCACCACCCCAGCAACCCTCAGTTTGTTTCCAGAGATTAAGAATTCCTCATATTATTGAGATCATATGATACATGTCTTTCTCTGATTGACTTATTTAGCTCAGCATAATACCCTCTAGTTCCATCCACGTCATTGCAAATGGCAAGATTTCATTCCTTTTGATGGCTGAATGATATTCCATTATATATATACCACTTCTTCTTTATCCATTCATCTGTCGATGGACATCTTGGCTCTTTCCATAGTTTGGCTATGGTGGACATTGCTCCTATAAACATTGGGGTGCACACACAGCTTTGGATCACTACATTTGTATCTTTGGGGTAAATACCCACTAGTACAATTGCTGGGTAATATGGTAGCTCTATTTTCAACTTTTTGAAGAACCTCCATACTGTTTTCCAGAGTGGCTGCACCAGCTTACATTCCCACCAACAGTGTAGGAGGGTTCCCCTTTCTTCACATCCCTGCCAACATGTATCATTTCCTGACTTGTTAATTTTAGCCATTCTGACTGGTGTGAGGTAGTATCTCATTGAGGTTTTGATTTGGATTTCCCCAATGCTGAGTGATTTTGAGCACTTTTTCATGTGTCTGTTGGCCATTTGGATGTCTTCTTTGGAAAAATGTCTGTTCATGTCTTCTGCCCATTTCTTGATTGAATCATTTGTTCTTTGGGTGTTGAGTTTGATAAATTCTTTATAGATTTTGGATACTAGCCCTTTATCTGATATGTCATTTGCAAATATCTTCTCCCATGCTCTCAGTTGTCTTTTGGTTTTGTTGACTGTTTCTTTTGCTGTGCAAAAGCTTCTTATCTTGATGAAATCCCAATAATGCATATTTGTCCTTGCTTCCCTTGCCTTTGGCGATGTTTCTAGGAAGAAGATGCTGTGGCTGAGGTCGAAGAGGTTGCTGCCTGTGTTCTCCTCTAGGATTTTGATGGACTCCTGTCTCACATTGAGGTCTTTCAACCATTTGGAGTCTATTTTTGTGTGTGGTGTAAGGAAATGGTCCAGTTTCATTCTTCTGCATGTGGCCGTCCAATTTTCCCAACACCATTTGTTGAAGAGACTGTCTTTTTTCCTTTGGACATTCTTTCCTGCTTTGTTGAAGATGAGTTGACCATAGAGTTGAGGGTCCATTTCTGGGCTCTCTATTCTGTTCCATGGATCTATGTGTCTGTTTTTGTGCCAGTACCATACTGTCTTGATAATGACAGCTTTGTAATAGAGCTTGAAGTCCGGAATTGTGATGCCACCAGCTTTGATTTGCTTTTTCAACATTTCTCTGGCTATTCAGGGTCTTTTCTGTTTCCATACAAATTTTAGGATTATTTGTCCCATTTCTTTGAAAAAAATGGATGGTATTTTGATAGGGATTACATTGAATGTGTAGATTGCTCTAGGTACCATTGACATCTTCACAATATTTGTTCTTCCAATCCATGAACATGGAATGCTTTTCCATTTCTTTGTGTCTTCCTCAATTTCTTTCATGAGTATTTTATAGTTTTCTGAGTACAGATTCTTTGCCTCTTTGGTTAGATTTATTCCTAGGTATCTTATGGTTTTGGGTGCATTTGTAAATGGGATCAACTCCTTAATTTCTCTTTCTTCTGTCTTGTTGTTGGTGTATAGTAATGCCACTGATTTCTGTGCATTGATTTTATATCCTGCCACTTTACTGAATTCCTATATGAGTTCTAGCAGTTTTGGGGTGGAGTGTCTTGGGTTTTCCACATAAAGTATCATATCATCTGCAAAGAGTGAGAGTTTGACTCCTTTGCTGATTTGTATGCCTTTTGTTTCGTTTTGTTTTCTGATTGCTGTGGCTAGAACTTCTAATACTATGTTGAATAGCAGTGGTGATAGTGGACATCCCTGCCATGTTCCTGACCTTAAGGGGAAAGCTCTCAGTTTTTCCCCATTGAGAATGATATTCACTGTGGGTTTTTCATAGATGGCTTTTATGATATTGAGGTATGTACCCTCTATCCCTATACTCTGAAGAGTTTTGATCAAGAAAGGATGCTGTACTTTGTCAAATGCTTTTTCTGCATCGATTGAGAGGATCATACGGTCCTTGTTCTTTCTTTTATTAATGTATTGTATCACATGGGTTGATTTGCAGATGTTGAACCGACCTTGCAGCCCAGGAATAAATCCCACTTGGTCGTGGTGAATAATCCTTTTAACGTACTGTTGGATCCTATTGGCTAGTATTTTGATGAGAATTTTTTCATCCATGTTCATCAAGGATATTGGTCTGTAATTCTCCTTTTTGATGGGATCTTTGTCTGGTTTTGGGATCAAGGTAATGGTGGTGTCATAAAACGAGTTTGGAAGTTTTCCTACCATTTCTATTTTTTGGAACATTTTCAGAAGAATAGGTATTAATTCTTCTTTAAAGATTTGGTAAAATCCCCCTGGGAAACCATCAGGCCCTGGGCTTTTGTTTTTTGTGAGATTTTTGATTACTGCTTCATTTTCCTTAGTGGTTGTAGGTCTGTTCAGGTTTTCTTTTTCTTCCTGGTTCAGCTTTGGTAGTTGATACATCTCTAGGAATGCATCCATTTCTTCCAGATTGTCTAATTTGCTGGCATATAGTTGCTCATAGTATGTTCTTATAATTGCTTGTATTTCTTTGGTGTTGGTTGTGATCTCTCCTCTTTCATTCATGATTTTGTTGATTTGGGTCATTTCTCTTTTCTTTTTGATAAGTGTGGTCAGGGGTTTATCAATCTTATTAATTCTTTCAAAGAACCAGCTCCTCGTTTCATTGATCTGTTCTACTGTTCTTTTGATTTCTATTTCATTGATTTCTGCTCTGATCTTTATTATTTCTCTTCTCTTGCTCGGTTTAGGCTTTATTTGCTGTACTTTCTCCAGCTCCTTTAGGTGTAGAGTTAGGTTGTGTATTTGAGACCTCTCTTGTTTCTTGAGAAAGGCTTGTATTGCTATATACTTTCTTCTTAGGACTGCCTTTGCTGCATCCCAAAGATCTTGAACAGTTGTGTTTTCATTTTCATTTCTTTCCATGAATTTTTTTTAATTCTTCTTTAATTTCCTGGTTGACCCATTCATTCTTTAGTGGGATGCTCTTTAGCCTCCATGTATTTGAGTTCTTTCCGACTTTCCTCTTGTGATTGAGTTCTAGTTTCAAAGCATTGGGGTCTGAAAATAGGCAGGGAATGATCCCAATCTTTTGGTACTGGTTTGAGACCTGATTTGTGACCTAGGATGTGATCTATTCTGGAGAATGTTCCATGGGCACTAGAGAAGAATGTGTATTCTGTTGCTTTGGGATGGAATGTTCTGAATATATCTGTGAAGTCCCTTTGGTCCAGTGTGTCGTTTAAAGTCTTTATTTCCTTGTTGATCTTTTTTTTTTTTAAAGATTTTATTTATTTATTTGAGAGAGAGAATGAGAGAGAGCACATGAGAGGGGGGAGGGTCAGAGGGAGAAGCAGACTCCCTGCGGAGCAGGGAGCCCGATGCGGGACTCGATCCAGGGACTCCAGGATCATGACCTGAGCTGAAGGCAGTCGCTTAACCAACTGAGCCACCCAGGCGCCCTCCTTGTTGATCTTTTGCTTGGATGATCTGTCCATTTCTGTGAGGTCAGTGTTAAAGTCGCCTACTATTATTGTATTGTTGTTGATGTGTTTCTTTGCTTTTGTTATTAATTAGCTTATATAATCAGCTGCTCCCATGTTAGGGGCATAGATATTTACAACGATATTTAGATCTTGTTGCATAAACCCTTTAAGTATGATATAGTGTCCTTCCTCATCTCTTATTACAGTCTTTGGTTTAAAATCTAATTTGTCTGATATAAGGATTGCCACCCCAGCTTTCTTTTGGTGTCCATTAGCATGGTAAATGGTTTTCCACCCCCTCACTTTCAATCTGGAGGTGTCTTTGGGTCTAAAATGAGTCTCTTGCAGACAGCATATCGATGGGTCTTGTTTTTTTCATCCAATCTGATAGCCTGTGTCTTTTGATTGGGGCATTGAGCCCATTTACATTCAGGTAACTATTGAAAGATAGGAATTTAGTGCCATTGTATTGCCTGTAAGGTAACTGTTACCGTATATTGTCTGTGTTCCTTTCTGGTCTATGTTGCTTTTAGGCTCTCTCTTTGCTTAGAGGACCCCTTTCAAGATTTCTTGTAGGGCTGGTTTTGTGTTTGCAAATTCCTTTAGTTTTTGTTTGTCCTGGAAACTTTTTATCTCTCCCTCTATTTTTAATGACAGCCTAGCTGGATATAGTATTCTTGGCTGCATATTTTTCTCATTTAGTGCTCTGTATATATCATGCCAGTCCTTTCTGGCCTGCCAGGTCTCTGTGGATAGGTCTGTTGCCAATCTAATGTTTCTACCATTGTAGGCTACAGATCTCCTCCCAAGCTGCTTTCAGGATTTTCTCTTTGTCTCTGAGACTCGTAAGTTTTACTATTTGATGTCGGAGTGTTGACCTATTTTTATTGATTTTGAGGGCAGTTCTCTGATCCCTGTATCCTTCCCCAAATTAGGGACGTTCTCTGCTATAATTTACTCCAATTAGGCACCCGGCTAGCTCAGTTGGTAGAGCATGAGACTCTTAATTTGCTCCAATATACCTTCTGCCCCTCTCCCTCTTTCTTCTTCTTCTGGGATCCCAATTATTCTAATATTGTCTCGTCGTATGGTAATACTTATCTCTCGAATTCTGCCCTCGTGATCCAGTAGTTGTTTATCTCTCTTTTTCTCAGCTTCTTCATCTTCCATCATTTGGTCTTCTATATCACTAATTCTCTCTTCTGCCTCATTTATCCTAGCAGTTAGAACCTCCATTTTTGATTGCACCTCATTAATAGCCTTTTTGATTTTGACTTAGTTAGATTTTAGTTCTTTTATTTCTTCAGAAAGGGTTTCTCTAATATCTTCCATGCTTTTTTCAAGCCCAGCTAGTATGTTTAAAATTGTCATTCTGAACCCTAGTTCTGACATCTTACTAATGTCTGTATTGATTATATCCCTGGCAGTCGGTACTGCCTCTTTTTCTTTTTTTTTTTTTTTTTGAGGTGATTTTTTCCATCTTGTCATTTTGTCCAGAGGAGAATAGATGGATGAGAGAACAAAATGCTAACAGGGTAACAACGTCCCCAGAAAAATATACACTAAACAAATCAGAAGAAACCTGAAACTGGGGGAAAGAAGGGGAAAGAAAGAAAAAATAAAAAGATGAAAATAAAAAGAATATAATCAAATATGATCAGGCTGGTGCATATCTCAATGCCACGCACTAGATTATGGGTGTATTTTGGTCTGTTAGAAAAAAGTGCCTCCCAAAATTTTAAAGATAGAAAAACTTATATTTGTACAAAATAAGGGTAAATACAATGAAGGGATGGAATATGACTGTAAAGATGAAAATTATAAAAATATTTTATAAAAGGAATTGATGATAATAAGTTGGTTGAGGGTGCCTGCGTGGCTCAGTTGTTAAGCATCTGCCTTCGGCTCAGGTCATGATCCCAGAGCCCTAGGATTGAGCCCTGCATCAGGCTCCCTGCTCAGTAGGAAGCCTGCTTCTCCCTCTCCCACTCCCCCTGCTTGTGTTCCCTCTCTCGCTGTGTCTCTCTCTGTCAAATAAATAAATAAAATCTTAAAAAAAAAAAGAAATTGGTTGAAAAAAGAAAAGAGGAGTTTAAAAAAAAAGGGAGAGAATTTGATCAAGCAGGAGACTAAAACAAAGCCATACACTAGAGATTTAGGGTATATTTTGGTCTGTTTGAAGAAACTGTATCCCAAAATTTTAAAGAGAGAACAACTTATATATATATATATATCAAAAATAAGGTTAACTACTATGAAGGGATAGAATATGACTCTGAAAATTAAAAATAAAAAAGATTTTTAAAAAAGGGATTGATAAGATGTTGGTTGAAAAAGTGAAAAAGAAAAATTCAAAAGAAAAAAAGAATAAGAAAAAAAAGAAAATTTAAAAAATTTAAAAAATTAACTTTGAAAGACTAAAGAATCAGGGGGGAAAGCCATGAATTCTATGTGCTGTATTTCCCTAGTGCTGGCATTCTGTCCTTCTCATTGATGGGTAACCTTGTTCTTAGCTGGCTGTTCTTGTTGATCTTCTGGGGGAGGGGCCTGTTGCAGTGGTTCTCAAATGTCTTTGCCGGAGGCGGAATTGGCCTGCCCTTGCCAGGGGCTGGGCTAAGTAATCTGTTCGGGTTTGCTCTCGGGAGTTTTTGTTCCCTGCAAGGTTTCCGTACAGCTTTGGAGGACGAGACTGTAAATGGTGGCCTCCCAGTCTCCGCCCCAGAGGAGCCAAGAATGCGGGGCCCCACTCTTCAGTGAGCCCCCAGAGAAAAGCAGTCAGTCACTCCCGTCTCCCCCATCTCCAGCTGCACTCCATGCTCACCCGGCCTATGACTGAGCATTTCTAGCTCTGGCACACGACCCCGTGTAGAGTCTCCAAATCCTGCAGATTCCTGCAGTGCGCTCCCATGCCACCCCTCCCGGAGGAGAAAGGGGAGTCTCCCCAGATCTGCCACTTGTTGGGTCCCTGCTGGAAGAGCAGTGGCCTGACTGTGCCCCAGATCATGGTTTATGGCAACCCCGAGCTGAGAGCCCATGCCTCAGCTCCGTCTTTGCAGCCGGCTTCCCTGTTCTGATACCTGGGAACTCTGCTGCACTCAGGCACCCCCAGTCTTTCTGTGACCCCGAGGGTCCTGAGACCACACTGTCCTGCAAGGGTTCCACCCCCTGCTTAGCCACTGGAGCGACATCCCTCAGTGGAGCAGACTTCTAAAATTTCCAATTTTGTTCTCCCTGCTCTATCACTTGCCAGTAGATGTTGATGGAGGCCCCCTCCCCCCATGGTTTATCTTCCCAAATATTACCTCGGATTCACTTCTCCACACGTCCTACCTTCCAGAAAGTGGTCGCTTTTCTGTTCAGAGAGTTGCTGCTATTCTTTTCTTTGATCTCCTCTTGAGTTCGTAGGTGTTCAGAATGGTTTGATCCCTGTCTAGCTGAATTCTTGGGACCAGACGAAATTTAGGTCTCCTACTCCTCCACCATCTTGCTCCTCCCCCTGATATGTTATGTTTTTATTTTCATTTGTTTCCAGATAATTTCTACTTTCTCATTTGATTTTTTTCTTTGACCATTGGTTGTTAAGAGTATGTTGTATAATTTCAACATATCTGTGCATATTCCATTTTCCTTCTGGAGTTTAAGCTTTCTTTCAAATCTTCCAGTTTTCCTTCCTGGTGATTTCCAGTTTCATTTCATTGTGGTCAGGAAAGATATTTGCTATGATGTCAATCTTTTAAAATTTTAGACTAGTTTTACAGCTTAATATATACTTTTATCCTGGAAAATGTTCCATGCGCACTTGAGAAAAATGTGTACCCTGCTGTTTTGGTTAGAATGTTGCATATATGTCTGCTTGGTCTAGTTGGTACAGAATGCTGTTCCAGCACACTATTTCCTTATTTGTCTTCTTTCTAAAGTTTTTCTCCATTATAGAGATTAGAGTATTAAAGTCTTCACTACTATCGCAAAACTATTTTTTCTTTTAATTCTGTCCATACTTAGAAACTGTTTTGTTCTGTATATGCTTAAAGTTGTTATATTATCATAATGTATTCATCTTTCTATGAACATATAATGCCCTTTTTGTCTCTTGTAACATTCTTTGACTTAAAGTCTATTTTATTGGATATTAGCACAGCTACCTAACTCTCTTTTGGTTACTATTTGCATAGAATAACTTTTTCGATCTTTTCACTTTAAACATCTCTGTTTCGTTCAATCTAAAGTGAGTTTCTTTACACAATGAAAAGATGCTCAACATCATTAATCATCAGGGAAATGCAAATTAAAACCAAAAAGAGTTATCACTTTGTGTTTGTCTAAAATTGAACAACTGACTAAAATCAAAAACACAAGAAATAACAAGTATTGGAGATGTGGAGAAAAGAAACCCTTGTACACTGTTGCTGGGTATGTAAATTGTTGTAGTCACTCTGGAAAACGTATGGAGGATCTTTAAAAAGTTAAAAATAGAACTACCATATGATCTAGTAATTCCACACTGGGTATTTACACAATGAAAATGAAAACACTAATTGAAAAAATACATGCACCTCTTTATTTATTGCAGCATTATTTTCAATAGCCAACATATATATAAAATATTACAAAGCCATAAAAAAGAATGAGATCTTGCCATTTGTAACAACATGGATGGACTTAGAGGGTATAATGCTAAGTGAAATAAGTCAATCAGAGAAAGAGAAATTATCATATGATTTCACTCATTTAAGAAACAAAATAAGGGAGGAGGGGAAGATGGCAGCAGGGTAGGAGGACCTAGGCTTGCCTCGTCCAGAACAAATACAACTAGATAACTATGAAATGATTCTAAATACCCCAGTAATTGATTGGCAGAACAAACTCTACAACTAAAGGTAGAGAAAAGGCCACATCAAGAAGGTAGGAAGTGTCGAGACATGGTTTGGGAGAGAAACAGATGGGCCACTGTGGTGAGGAGGGAGCCTCAGTCATAGAGAAGGGTGAAAGACAGAGTAGTACACAGGGGAATGCATGAAGAAAAGTAATCCCTATAGCAATTGGCTTGGAAAGCAAGAGGGGCAAAATTTCCTGAGTTCTTGCAATGAGTGGAGCTTAGATCCTGAAGTTTCAAAGGCCAGCAGGCTTGGCTTGAGTAGAGCCCAGAGGCATTGGGGATGTTCTTGGAGAGCAGGCAAGAAAAGCAGCCCACAGACACAAAGCATGGAAACCGTGAACTGAAGAGCACCTGGGGCACACCGTGGGGGGAGGGGAACGTTATTTCTTCATTTAAGAGAGTGTCCCAGAGAGGCAGCATTCATGGAGAGACACCACTGGAACAGAGGAACTGGCAGGTGCCATTTTCTACCCCTTCTCTTCGCGATAAGCACAGGGCCACCAGCAACAACCAGCCTAACACTAACACTCACTGCCTGACTTGCTTACACCAAGCCCCACCCTCCCAAATTCCAGTGGAATTACCCTTCCCAGTGACATTTGCCTCAGTCACAGCACAGTGGCCCTCATCCCCCAGAAGACTGGCCAAACCCCTGCTCATGCTGCATCTTCCAACTTGGGAATTTTGTGGTGCCGGTTTCATTTCTCAAGCAGACCAGAGCACATCTAGTTAAAATGCACCACATTCAGGCCAGAGACCAAGCAGTGCCCACAAAAGGCAAAGAGAGCCTATGCAGAAGATTGGCATGAAGGATAAAGTGGCCAGGGTGAAATAGCAGAGCACACACAAAATGCATTAGAAACCCTCCTGGAAGCACCAGGCCCTAGGGAACAGGACACACTACACAGCAGGGCACTACAGGACCTTATCTTCATAAGACAAATACCTTCAAGACAGGAAACTTAGCTGACTTTCCTAACACAGATAAACAGACACAGAGACTTAGACAAAATGAGAAGACAGAGAAACTTGTCCCAAATGATAATACAGGACCAGGTCACAGCCAGAGATCTAGGTGAAACAGATATAAGAAACATGCTTGATGGAGTAAAATAATGATCACAAAGATACTCACTGGACTTGAGAAAGAGTGGAAAACATCAGTGAAACCTTTAACACAGAAATAAAAAAAAAAATCATAGATGAAGAATGCAATAAACAAGATGAGAAAAATGCTTGATGCAATGAACAGCAGGCTAAAAGAAGCAAAGGAATGAATTAATGACCTAGAAGGCAGAATAATCGAAAGTAATAAATCTGAAGAAAAGAGAGAGAAAAGAATTATGCAAAATGAGAATAGAGTTAGGAAATTCAGTGACTCCATCAAATGTAATAACATTCATATTATAGTAGTCCCAGGAGAAGAAAGAAGAAAAAGAAGGAGAAGGAAAGAAAGAGCACAGAAAATTTATTTGAAGAAATAATAGCTGAAAACTTGCCTAATGTAGGAAAGGAAAAATATATCCAGATCCAAGAAGAACAGAGAACCCTCAGCAAAATCAACAAAAGCAGATCCACACCAAGACATATCGTAATCAAATTGGGCAAATGTAGTGATAAAGAAAAAAAATTAAAAGCAGCAAAATGAAAGAAGACAGTAACACAGAAGGGAAACCCCATAAGGCTATCGGGGTTTTTCACCAGAAATTTTTCAAGCCAAAATAATGTGGAATGATATATTCAGTGTGCTGAATGGCAAAAATCTGCAGCCAAGAATACTCTAGCCAGCAAGGTTATCATTCAGAAGAGAAGGAGAGATAGAGTTTTCTAGACAAAGAAAAACTAAAGGAATTCACGATCACTAAACCAGCCTTGCAAGAAATATTAAAGGGCATATTTTGAGTGGAAAGGAGAGACCAACAGTAGCCATATGAAGGTAGGAAACACAAAAGTAATAAAAACGGATATTTCTGTGAAAAATCAGTAAAGGAACTCACAAAATGAAAGAATATAAAATCTGATACCATATACCTAACACATGGGGAGGAGAGGAGTAAAGAATGCATTCAAACTTATACGACCATCAACTTAATATAACTGCTAAATGCAGAAAATGGTGTATACAAATCTAACAGTAACTGCAAATCAAAAACCACAAATAAATGTGAAAAAAATA
Organism: Neomonachus schauinslandi; assembly: GCF_002201575.2. Lineage (NCBI taxonomy): Eukaryota > Metazoa > Chordata > Mammalia > Carnivora > Phocidae > Neomonachus > Neomonachus schauinslandi. Next base: position 73,018,491 of record NC_058419.1, on the reverse strand, counting down.
AAGAGAAAGAAACCCAAATACATCACTAAAGAAATCCAGCAAACCATGAGAGAGAGACAAAAATGTATCAGAGAAAATCTTCAGAAACAACTATAAAACAAGTAAGAAGATGGTGACAAATACTTATCTATGAATAGTTATTTTGAATGTAAGTGCATTAAATGCTCCAATCAAAAGACATGGTGTAGTAAAATGGATGCAAAAACAGGACCCATCTATATGCTGCCTACAAGAGATTCATTTCAGACCTACAGACAGCAGCAGATGGAAAGTGAGGGGATGAAGAAATATCTATCATGCAAATGGATGTCAAAAGAAATCCAAAGCAGTAATACTTAGATTGGATGAAATAGACTTTAAAACTAAGACTATAACAAGAGATGAAGAAAGGCATTATATTATAATAAAGGGGACAGGAGCAACTGGGTGGCTCAGTTGGTTAAGCATCTGACTTCGGCTCAGGTCATGATCTCAGGGTCCTGGGATCAGGCCCCATGGGTTCTTCACTCAGTGGGGAATCTGTTTCTCCTTCTCCCTCTGCCCCTCCCCCGACTTGTGCTCTCTCTCCCTCACTCTCTTTCAAATAAAGAAATAAAATCTTTTAAAAAAAATAATAAAGGGGACAATCCAAAAAGAAGATCTAATAATTGTAAATATTTAAAATCAACAAAGAAATGACACAGGGGACCAAATGAATTCAACAGATATATTCAGAATATTCCATCTTAAAACAAAAGAATACACATTATTTTCAAGTACACATGGAGCATTCTCACAATAGACCACATATTGGGTGAATAAACAACCTCAACAAATTCAAAAAGACCAACGTCCTACCATGTATCTTTTTGGACCACAAAACTATGAATCTAGGTCATCCACAAGAAAAAATCTGGAAAGACCACTAATAAGCGGAGGTAAATAACATGCTACTAAACAATGAATGGGTAAGCCAGGAAATGAAGAAGAAATCAAAAAGTACATGAAAATGAAAGCACAATGATCCAAAATCTTTGAAATGCAGCAAAAGTGGTCCTAAGAGGGAAGTATATAGAAATACAGGCATACCTCAAGAAGTAAGAACAATCTCAAATAAACAATCTAACCTTACACCTAAAGGAGCTAGAAAAAGAAAAACAAACAAAACCTAAAACTAGAAGAAGGAAGGAAATAGTGAATATTAGAGAAGAAGTAAATGAGATAGGGACACCTGGGTGGCTCAGTCAGTTAAGCGTCCAGTTCTTGATCTCGGCTCAGGTCATGATCTCAGGGTTGTGAGATCAAGCCCTATATCAGGCTCCACACTCAGTGGGGAGTCTGCTTGGGATTCTCTCTCTCCCTTTCTTTCTCTGTCCCTCCCCCATCTCTTAAATAAGTAAATAAATAAAAATAATCTCTTAAAAAAAGAACAGGACAATGAAGCCAGCAAATGATTCCTTGAAAAAATCAATAAAATTGATAAACCTGTAGCCAGACTTATCAAGAAAAAAGGCAAAAGGACTCAAATAAACAAAATCACAAATGAGAGGAGAAATAACAACCAACACCACAGAAATACAAACAGTTGTAAGAGATTAGGAATAAATAAGCCAAAAAATTAGACAACCTAGAAAAATTGATAAATTCCTAGAAACACATAAATTACCAAAATGGAAACAAAAAGAAACAGAAAATTCAAAAAGACTGACAACCAGCAAATAAATTGAATCACTAATCAAAACACTCCCAAGAAACAAAAGCCAGGGACCAGATGACTTCACAGGCGAATTCTACCAAACACTTAATGAAGATTTAATACTTATTCCTTTCAAACTATTCCAAAAACTAGAAAAGGAAAGAATACTTCAAAACTTATTCTGTGGCTCCACAATTACCATGATACCAAAACCAGATAAAGACATTACAGAAAAAGAACTACAGGCCAATATTCTTGATCAACATAAATGCCAAAATCCTCAACAAAATACTAGCAAAGTAAATCCAACAATACATTAAAAAACTCATTCACCATGATCAAATGGGATTTATTCCAGGGTTGCAAGGGTGGTTCAATGTTAGCAAATCAATCAGTTTGATACAATAAGACAAAGGATAAGAACTATATCATCATTTCAATAGACACAGAAAAGGTATTCAACAAAGTACAACATCCATTCATGATAAAAACCATCAAAAAAGTAGGTTCAGAGGGAACATAACTCAACATAATAAAGAACATCTAGGAAAATCCAACAGCTAACATCATCCTCAATGGGAAACAACTGAGAACTTTTCCCCTAAGGTCAGGAAGAAAACAAGGATGTCCACTCTCACCACTTTTATTTACAAGGAAATGACACATGGGACCAAATGAATTCCCTTGTTTCCCTTGCCTCAGCAAACCTACCTAGAAAAAATTCGCTATGGTCCTGGAAGTCCCAGTCTCAGAAATCAGACAACAAAAAGAAATAAAAGGTATCCACATAGGTAAGGAAAAAGTAATACTTTATTTGCAGATGGCATGATACTCTATATGGAAAATCCAAAAGACCACCAAAAAACTGCTAGAACTGATAAACAAATTCAGTAAAGTCGTAGGATACAAAATCAATGTACACAAATATGTTGCATATCTATACATCAATAATGAAGCAGTAGAAAGAGAAACTAAGAAAACAATCCCATTTATAATTGCAACAAAAATAATAAGATATCTAGGAATAAACTTATCCCAAGAATTGAAAGACCTGTACTTTGAAAACTATAAAACACTGGTGAAAGTTATTAAAGAGGACACAAAGAAATGGAAAGATATTCCATGTTCATGGATTGGAAGACAAATTATTACTAAATATCTATACTACCGAAAGTAATCTACACATTTCATGCAATCCCTATCAAAATACTAACAGCATTTTTCACAGAAATAGAACAAGCAATCCTAAAATTTGTATGGAACATAAAAGACCCCAAATAGCCAAAGTAACCTTAAAAAACAAAAGCAAAGGTGGAGGCCTCACAATTCCACACTTCAAGTTATATTACAAAGGTGTAGTAATCAAAAAAGTATAGTACTGGCACAAAAATATACAGCTAGATCAATAGAACAGAATAGACAATTATATGATCAATTAATCTTTGACAAAGCAGGAAAAAATATGCAATGGGTAAAAGACAGTCTCTTCAACAAATGGTCTTTGGAAAACTGGATGGCATCATACAAAAAAGGAAACTGGACCATTTTCTTTCACCCTACACAAAAATACTCAAAGTCAATTAAAGACCTAAATGTGATACCCAAAACCATAAAAATCCTTGAAGAAAGCACAGACAGTAATTACTGACATTGACCATAGCAAATTTTTTCTAGGTAGGTTTGCTGAGGCAAGGGAAACCAAAGCAAAAATGAACTATTGGAACTTCATCAAAATAAGAAGCTTTTGCACAGTGAAGGAAACAATAAACAAAACTAAAGGACAACCTATGGAATGAGAGAAGATATTTGCAAATGACATCCAATTAAGGGTTAGTATCTAAAATATAAAGAACTTATAAAATTCAACTCCCTGAAAATGAATAATCCAAGTAAAAATTGGGCAGAAGACATGAATAGACATTTTTCCAAAGAAGACATACAGATGGCCAACAGACACATGAAAATATGTTCAACATCACTCATCATAAGGGAAATATAAATCAAAACTACAGTAAGATATCACCTCATACCCCTCAGAACAGGTACAGTCAACAACACAAGAAACAGCAGGTGTTGGTGAGGATGTGGTAAAAGGGGAAGCTTCTTGCTCTGTTGGTGGAAATGCAAACTGATGCAGCCACTATGGAAAACAATATGGAGGTTGCTCAAAAAGTTAAAAATAGAACTACCCTATGACCTAGCAATCACACTACTATGTATTTACCCAAAGAATGCAAAACTACTAATTCAAAGGATATATGCTCCCTGATGTTTATAGCAATATTATTAACAATAGCCAGATTATGGAAACAGTCAAAGTGTCCATTGATTAATGAATGGATAAAGAATAGGTGGTATACATATACAAAGGAATATTATTTGGTCATAAAAAGGAATGAAATCTTGCCGTTTGCAACATTATGGATGGAGCCAGGAGTATAATAATAAGTGAAATAAGTCAGTTTTAGAAAGACAAATACCATATAATTTCATTTATAGGTGGAATTTAAGAAACAAAGAATAGTAGCAAAGGAAAAAAAAGAAAAAGAGACAAACCAAGAAAAAAAAGCTTAATTATAGAGTACAAACTGATGGTTACTAGAGAGGTGGTGGAATGGGGGGATAGGTGAAATAGGTGATGGGGATTAAGGAGGACACTTATCATGAAGAGCACTGAGTAATGCAAAGAATTATTGAATCACTATATTGTACACCTGAAACTAACATCACACTGTATGTTATCTATATTGGAATTAAAATAAAAAATTTAATACTGAAACAAGTCCCATGGTAATTCTAATGTGCAGTCAGGGTTAATAAGCACTGATAAAGTGCAATTTTTATTGTATAGGTGGGCACACTGAGGCTCACAAGTTGAAAGAATTGTCAACTATGTCATAGTAAATGATTAAAATAATCTAAAATATGGGTCTTCTTAGTCCTAATCCCATACTTTTTCTGATGTTCCACATTACTTCTCAATGTAGAAGGCTAGTACAGTTCTGAGTTCCCTCTAATCATCACATATGTCTGGTTTTATATGGCATAAAACCTATCACTATCATTCCACTCAAAATTCCTCAAGTACACCTCATGTAACCTTAGATTCAGAAAGTGATTGAAGTGTGGAGGAGTTGCTTTTTATGTGAAATGAAATATCTTTGTGTCTGACCACTCCAAGGAACCCTTGGAAAAACTTACTTTAAAAATGGGATATTCTGGTCACTTTTATCTACTTTTGTATGAGAATTCCCTAAATAATTAAATGTGGCTGCAGAGTCTACCTATTTGTAACGCTGTTTTAATTAATTAATCACACATTATTGTACATTTAGATGGTTTCTGGTTGTTTTGCTATTATGAATGTCTTCAATGAACATTCCTGTAGTTAAATTTTTGCCACACTTAAGATAATCCCTTAGTGAAAACATCTGGAAGTAGAAAAGCAAACTATAAAAATACAAATGATGATTATTTTTAAGCTCCAAATTATCCTTCCAAAAGATCGTACTGATTTATACAGTCATGGAAAGTAGAAATGTAGAAAAAGACAAAATCCCCATGTTTTGCATAATACTATGCTATCAATCTTTTTAACTCTTCACCAATTTGACAATGAGAAAATAGTAACTTGTTTTAATTACATTTATTTTATTAATATAATTATTTTATATTTTATTAATATAATTTCCCATGTGTTTGGATTTCTTAAGGTTTCCCTGTTCATGCCTTTGCCCATTTTAATAGACAAAATTCTAAAATAACCCCCAAGATTCCCAACCCTTGGTGTATATGCCTTCCTCTAGCATGCGAACCGGATATGTGAATATGATGGAATAGACACTCTTGGTTAGGTTATGCTATATGGCAAAATTGATGGGATAGTCAGTCCCATGATTATGTTATGTTATATAAGACTTTGATATAGCATACTGTAAATTGATTCTACTTCTAGCCTTTAAGAATGAGCTGTCATGCCATGGAAGGGCCATGTGGCTTGGAATTGTGGGTGGCCTCTAGAAGGAGAGAAAGATTGCTTTCTGCCCAGTTGACAGTCAAAAAAAAATAGGTACTCAGTTCTATAATCACAAGGAAATAAATTCTGCCAATATCCTCCATGAGCTTGGAAGAAGACTCTGAGCCTTAGTGGATGTGATATTCTGTGACTTCAAAAGCTAAGTTTTGGGTATTAACCCTTTATCAGATATATCATTTGTAACTATCTTCTCTTATTCAGTAGGTTACCTTCTTGTTTTGTTGGTGGTTCCCTTTGCTGTGCAAGATCTTTTTTATTTGATGTAGTCCCAAATTCCACATATCAGTGAGATCATATGATAATTGTCTTTCTCTGATTGACTTATTTCACTTAGCATAATACCCTCTAGTTCCATCCACATCATTGCAAATGGCAAGATTTCATTTTTTGATTGTTGTGTAATATTCCATTGTATATATATATCTTTTAGTCCTCTCTCTCTCCACCCCCTCAGGGATCCCAATAATTCTGACATTGTTTCATGGTCACTTATTTCTCTCATTCTGTTTTCATGGATTTTGAGCTGTTTCTCCCAGGCCTCCTCGTTTTCCTTCTTTTCTATCAGTTTGTCTTCTAGATCACTAATTCGTTCTTCTGCCCATTTACCCTAGCTGTTAGAGTCTTCAGATTAGATTGGATCTCACTGATAGCATTTTTAAATTCTGCCAGTTCAGCTCTCATTTCTGCCCTTAGAGATTCTATGTTGCTATTAATCGATTTCTCCATTCTACCTATCGTCTTTGTAACTATTACCCTGAAGTCTATTTCTGACATCTTGCTTATATCTATATCCATTTGTAAATCTGTGGCAGAAATCACATTCTCTGAGTCTTTCCTGTTGGGGGTTCCTCCTCTTAGTTATTCTGGGGAATGTACAGAGTCCAAATTATTGATCACAACCCAAGCAAGATGCACCTGTTTTATAGGGACCTTAGGGTTGTCAGCCTCTTGTTCTCCCAGCCTGTCTTCTGGGGGAGGGGCCTGCCACACTGTTACTCAGACAACCCTATTTGGGCAGAGTTGCCCTTCCCCCTGTGGGGGGAGTGGGCTCAGTGAAAACCATTTTGGGGGGGCTTTTGTTCTCTGGTAGCTTTCCCTGGTGGCTTTCTGTGTCTCTTCTGAGAGTCAGAGCAGAAGTGACTGTTTCCAACCCTCTGCCTCAGAACAGAGAGATTGAAGTCTGTTCTTCAGTGAGCTCTCCAGGCTACACTGTCTCCGTTTCTGTCTGTGCTGCTAAAACCACAGTGTCCTGGGTTGTGCACCCCACAGCAGCACTCCCAGCCCTCGCTTCTAGGTCCATGCACATCTCTGCCCTTTGTGCTTCTAAAACTGCCAGCTGCCCCCAGTTCCCACGCCCACCCCCACAGCTCCAGGTTTCAGTCCAGTGGGCTTCCCTAAAGTCCTTTCCCTGATGCTATCAGTCTGCAAGTCTGTGCCTGGTCTCCAGTGAGGGAGGCTTTTGAGCTCTAGTGGTGCAAGATCCTGGAGGCTTCTTCCACCTTCCATTTATCTTCTGATATCTGCCCTCGGAATCATGGCTTCCTGCTTCACACCTCAAAACTGACCGCCAGCAATATTCTGTTTGTAGAGATCCAGATATATCTTCTTACATCTCAGGCTGATTTCGTGGGTGTTCAGAGTGGTCTGGTAGATATCCAGCTCAATTCAGGGGACCAGTTTTAATAGGGTCCCCTACTCTTCTGCCGTCTTTGCCCCTCCTCTCTCTCTTGTATATATATACCACATCTTCTTTAGCCATCCATCTGTTGATGGACCAAATAGTTGATTTTCGATTTTATTTCCCTTGCCTCAGGAGACATATCTAGTAAGAAGTTGCTAAGGCCAATATCAAAGAGGTTACTGCCTGTGTTCTCCTCTAGGATTTTAATGGTATCCTATCTCACATTTAGGTCTTTAATCCATTTTGAATTTACTTTTGTGTATGGTGTAAGAAAGTGGTCCAGTTTCATTCTTTTGCATGTAGCTGTTCAGTTTCCCCAATACCATCTGTTGAAGAGACTGTCTTTCCCATTGTATATTCTTGCCTCCTTTGTCATAGATTAATTGATCAGAAAAGTGTGGTTTTATTTCTGGACTCTCTATACTGTTCCATTGATCTATGTGTCTATTTTTGTACCAGTACTATACTGTTTTGATTACTACAGCTTTGTAGTATATCTTAAAATATGGGATTGTAATGCCTCCAGCTTTGCTTTTTTTTTTTTCAAGGTTGCTTTGGCTATTTGGGGTCTTTTGTGGTTTCATACAAATTTTAGGATTCTTTGTTCTAGCTCTGTGAAAAATGCTGTTGTTAGTTGGTAGTTTCATAGGAATTGCATTAAATGTTCAGATTGCTTTGGAGAGTATGGACATTTTCTCAATATTGGTTCTCCCAATCCATGTTCATGGAATGTCTTTCAATTTGTTTGTGTCATCTTCAATTTCTTTCATCAGTGTTTTGTAGTTTCCAGAGTAGATGGTTTGCCTCTTTGGTTAGGTTTATTCCTAGGTATTATTTTTTGATTTCTCTTTCTACTACTTCATTATTGGTGTATAGAAATGCAACAGATTTCTGTACATTGATTTTGTATCTGGAGACTTTACTGAATTCATGTATCAGTTCTAGCAAGTTTTTGGTGCGGTCTTTCAGGTTTTCTATATAGAATATCATGTCATCTGCAAATCATGAAAGTTTTACTTCTTTCTTGCCAGTTTGGATGCCTTTTATTTCTTTTTGTTGTCTCATTGTTGTGGTTAAGACTTCCAGTACTGTTAAATAAGAGTGGTGAGAGTGGTGAGAGTAGACATCCTTGTCTTCTTCCTGACCTTAGAGGAAAATCTCTCAGTTTTTCCCCATAGAGGATGATATGAGCTATGGGTTTTTTTGTGTATGGTCTTTATTATGTTGAGTTATGTTCCCTCTAACCCTACTTTGTGGAGGGTTTTTACCAAGAATAGATATTTTACGTTGTCAAATGCTTTTTCTGTATCTATTGAAAGGATCGTATGGTTCTTAACCTTTCTTTTATTAATGTGGTGTATCATGTTGATTGATTTGCAAATACTGATCCACCCTTGTAGCCCAGGAATAGATCCCAGTTGATGGTGGTGAATTATTCTTTTAATGTACTGTTGGATTTGATTTGCTAGTATTTTATTGAGAATTTTACATCCATGTTTATCAGGGATATAGGCCTATAGTTCTTATTTTTAGTGGAGTCTGTCTGGTTTTGGTATCAGGGTAATGTTGCCCTCATAGAATGAATGTGGAAGTTTTACTTCCATTTCTGTTTTTTTGGAATAGTTTGAGAAGAATTGGTATTAACTCTTTAAATGTTTGATAGAATTTCCATGTGAAGCCATCGGGCCCTGAACTTTTGTTTGTTGGGAAATTTTTGATTATTTATTCAATTTGTTTACTGGTTATCAGTCTGTTCAGGTTTTCTATTTCTTCCTGTTTCAGTTTTTATAGTTATATGTTTCTAGGAATTTATCCATTTCTTCCAAATTGTGCAATTTGTTGGCATACAATTTTTCATAAGCTCTTAGAATTATTTGTATTTCTGTGATGTTGGTTGTTATTACTCCTATTTCATCTGTGATTTTATTTATTTGGATCCTTTCTCTTTCCTTTTGATAAGTCTGACTAGGTGTTCATCAATTTTATTAATTTTTTCAAAGAACCAGTTCCTCCTTTCATTTATCTGTTCTACTGTTTTTTGTCTGTTTGTTTCTATATCATTTATTCTTTCTTTAGTCTTTATTATCTCTTCCCTTCTCCTGGTTTTAGGCTTTGTTTATTGTTCTTTCTCTAGCTCCTTTAGGTGTAAGTTTAGGCTGTTTAGATTTTTCTTGCCTCTTGAAGTAGGCCTTTATTCCTATATCCTTCCCTCTTAGGGCTGCTTTTGCTGCATCCAAAAGGTTTTGGGTCATTGTGTTTTCATTTTCATTTGTTCCCATGTATTTTTTTATTTATTATTTGATTTCCTGGTTGACCTTGTTTAGTATCATATTGTTTAACCTCCATGTATCTGTGGTCTTTCCAAATTTTTTCTTGTGGTTGACGTCAAGCTTCATTACGTTATGGTCAGAAAAGATGCATGGCATGATCTCGATCTTTTTATGCTTGTTGAGGCCTGATTTGAGAAGTATTCTGGATATGTGATGTATTCTGGAAAGTTTCCATGTGCACTTGAAAGGAATGTGTATTCCGTTGTTTTAGGATGGAATGTTCTGAATATATGTGATAAGTCCATCTGGCCCAGGGTTTCAAAGCCCTTCTTTCCTTGTTGATTTTCTGTGTAGATGATCTGTCCATTGATGTAAATGTGGTGTTAATGCTCCCTACTATTATTGTATTATTTTCAATGAGTTCCTTTATGTTTGTTATTAATTGTTTTATATATTTGAGTGTTCTCATGTTGGGGGCATGAATATTTACAATTGTTAGATCTTGTTGGGTTCCTTTTATTATGATAGTGCCCTTCTTCACCTCTTGTTACAGTCTTTGACTCAAAGTCTAGTTTGCCCAATGTAAGTATTGTTGCTCTGGCTTTCTTTTGACATACATTTGCAAGATAAATGTTTCTCCATCCCCTCACTTTCCTTTTTTTTAAGATTTATTTATTTGAGAAAGAGAGCGTGAGCACAAGTGGGAGGGGCAGAAGGAGAGGTAGAGAGAATCCCCAAGCAGACTCTCCATTGAGTGTGGAGCCCAATGTGGATTCAATCCCAGGACCCTGAGACCACGATGTGAGCAGAAACCAAGAGTCAGACGCCTAACCGACTGCACCACCCAGGCACCACCATCCCCTCACTTGCAATCTGCAGGTGTCTTTTGGTCTAAAATGAGGCTCTTGTGGGAAGTATGTAGATGAGTCTTTTTTTTTTTTTTATCGATTCTGACACCCTATGTCTTTTGATTGGAGCATTATCCATTTTCATTCAGAGTAATTACTGATAGATACGTATTTAGTGCCATTTTATTGCTTGTTTTGTCATTGTTTCTGATTTTCTCTTTCCTTTCTTGTCTCTGTCACTTTTGGTCTTTCCTTTCCACTTGAAGAGTCCCCTTTAATACGTATCTTGCAGGGTTGGCTTAGTGGTCATGAATTTCATTAGTTTTTGTCTGAGAAACTCTTTATCTGTCCCTTTATTCTGAATGATAAGCTTGCTGGATAGAGTATTCTTGGCTGCAGATTGTTTCCATTCAGCACTTTGAATACATCATGCCCCTCCCTTCTGGCTTGCCAAGTTTCTGTTGAGAAATCTGCAGCTTTTCTTATGGGTCTTCTTTTGTAAGTTAGGGACTTCTTTTGTCTTGCTGCTTTTAAGAGTTTTCCTTTATCAGTATATTTTGAAAATTACAATATGTTTTGGTGTTGGCCTGCTTTTTTTGAATGTAATGGGAGTTCTCTATGCCTCCTGGATCTGAATGTCTGTTTCCCTCCCCAGATTAGGGAAGTTTTCAGCTATGAAATCCTCAAATAAATTTTCTGCCTGCATACACTTCTTCTTTTGGGACTGCTAAAATACAAATGTTATGTTTGATAGAGTCATTGAAATCCCTAAGTCTATTCTCATGTTCCATGATTCTTCTTTCTCTTTTGTTCAGCTTCATATTTTCCATTATTTTATCTTCTATATCACTTATTCATTCTTCTGCTTCTTCCAGCCTTGTGTTCATTATAAATCTGTTTCCAATTTCAGTTATTGCATTTTTCATTTCTGACTGATTCTTTTAAAAATCTTTTATCTTTGTGCTAAGGGCCTCCCTGAAGTCTTCCATTCTTTTCTCAAATCTAGTGAGTATCCTTATGATTTTTGCTTTAAATTCTCCACCAGGCATGTTACTTTTATCTGTTTCACTTAGATCTCTGGCCATGATCTCATCTTTTTGTTTCAATTGAAATGAGTTTGTTCGTTCTGGCATTTTGTCCAAGTCTCTGTCTTCTTCTTTGTGTTAGAAAAGCCCATTATGTTTCCTGCTCTTGAGAATAATGGATTTATGAAGAAGAGGTCATATAATGTCCAGGGCCTGGTGCTTCTGGGAGTATCTCTGATGTGTGCTGCAAGTGCTCTGTTGTCGTGATGAGCCTATTGTATACTTCAGGCTAGCTGTCTGCAGAAGCTCTCCTTTCTTGGAGTGGGCAGTGTTTGGTCCTTGGCCAGAATGTGTGCAGTTTTAACGAGCTGTGCTCTGGTCTGCTTGTTAAATTAGACCTGATTCCTCTTCCACTAGAACTGAAGTTCTACATAACTCTCTGGTTAGATGTGGTATGGGCAGGGGTTTCTGCTGGTCTTTTTGGGAAATGGCCTGCCACACTGGGACTGGGACAAGCTTGACTAAGAAGAGCAGTATTACAAGAACACAGGAGTGTGGAACCTGGTGTAAGCAGGTTTGGCAGTCAGGTATTGGCACTGTGCTGCTTACCACAGGTGGCTCTGTGTTTATGCTGAAGGGTGGGGGAGGAAAATGGCAGCAGCTAGCTCCCTTGTCCCCAGAAAAGAGACTCTGTGCACACTGCATCTCTGGGTTGCACTCAAGAAGGGCAAATAATCTCCTTCCTGTGTGTCCCAGGTGCTCTTCAGATTGCTGTTTCTATGCAGTCTGCCCTCAGGTATTCGTTTGCCTTCTCTTCAGGAGTAGGACAATCCCCTTAGGGTTCTATCCAAGCCCAGCCATCCAACCTTTAAAATGCCAGTCTTTAAGCCCTGCTGGCTGCAAGAACTGACAAACATCAGCCTCTCTCATTTACTCAGCCAATGGCTTTGGGGAATTGTTCCCCTTATGCATTCCTTTGTGCCTCACCCCCCCCCGACCCCGCCATTCTCTAAGTCCATGGCTCACTTCCCTCTGCAGCACCAGCCATCTGGTTTTCCCACACAAACCATGTCTCCACACATCCTTCCTTCCTCAATGTGGCTTCTTTGCTCCCTTTAGCTGTGGAGTTTGTTCTTTCAGTCATTAGGTTATTTCTGGGGTATTTAGAATGATTTGATAGTTATCTAGTTGTGTTCAAGGGACGAGAAAATCCTTGGGTCCTCCTACTTCACTGCCATCTTAGAAAAACTAAGGGTTTAATTTTTTAAATGTTACAATGTGTACAGATTTAATGTATTAACTAAATTATAATTGCTAGATTAACTTTAGTTAGACCTAAGTTCATTAATAAATAATTTTTAAATGCCTGTACAGTTTCTAAAAAACATATATATACAAAAACACTGAGTATTAAACATAATTTTTATTTGTTTTCATTTCTTAAAATGTCAGTGGATTAATGAAAATGCATATGCTTTTGGATAATAATACATATATGTCTTTTATTGCCCTCTCAAATAAAAAAAATCATATAAGATAAATGTAGTTGGAGAAAGTAACTGGATAATTTTTTATTTTTGTCCTCTGGAGTTTTTTGTGTCTCCAGAAAAAAAGAACAAATTAGTTACTTTAATTAAAGATACAAAAAGGCAACCTACTGAATGGTAGACTATATTTGCAAATGATATATCAGATAAGGGTTAATATCCAAAATATATAAAGAACTTATGTAATTCAACAGCAAAATAGAAAAAAATCTGATTTAAAAAAGGGGCAGAGGATCTGAATAGATATTTTTCCAAAGAAGACATAAAGATGGCCAACATATACAGGAAAAAATGCTCAACATCACTAATCACCAGGGAAATGCAAATCAAAACCACAATAAAATATCACGTTACACATGTCAGAATGACTAAAATCAAAACACAAGAAACAACAAGTTTTGGTGAGAATATGGAGAAAAAAAGATCACTTGTTCATTGTTGGTAATGTAAATTTGTACAACCACTGTGGAAAACAGTATGGAGTTTCCTTAAAAAATTAAAAATAGAAATAGCATATGATCCAATAATTCCACTGGTGGGTATTTGCCCAAGGAAAATGAAAATACTATTTTAAAAAGATATATGCAGGGCGCCTGGGAGGCTCAGTTGGTTAAGCGACTGCCTTCGGCTCAGGTCATGATCCTGGAGTCCCTGGATCGAGTCCTGCATCGGGCTCCCTGCTCAGCAGAGAGTCTGCTTCTCCCTCTCCCACTCCCCCTGCTTGTGTTCCCTCTCTCGCTGTGTCTTTCTCTGTCAAATAAATAAATAAAATCTTTTAAAAAAAGAAGATATATGCAAGGCTATGTTCATTACTGCATTATTTACAATAGCCAAGATATGGAAGCCCCCCAAGTGTCTATTGATAGACAAATGGATAAAGACATGGTGTGTATATATATATGAATATATATATGAATGTATATATCTATATCTATCTCTCTCTATATATATAGATGTTATGCAACTGTAAAAAAAAGGATGTGATCTTGCTGTTTGCAGCAACACAGATGGGCCTAGAGGATACTATGCCAAGCAAAATAAACCTGACTGAGAGAAACAAATATTATATGATTTTACTCATATATGGAATCTAAAAAACATAGCAAGTGAATAAACAAACAAAAAAACATAATCAGACCTATAAATACAGAGAACAAACTAAACAAACTGATGGTTGCCAAATGGGAAGGGATGGGAAAAATGGGTGAAGGTGAGTGGAAGATACAGATTTCCAGTTGTAGAATAAATTAGCCACAGGAATAAAAAGCACAGCATGGGGAATATAGTCAATGATATTCTTTTTTTTTAAGGATTTTATTTATTTATTTGACAGAGAGAGACACAGCAAGAGAGGAAACACAAGCAGGGGGAGTGGGACGGGGAGAAGCCGGCTTCCTGCCTAGTGGGGAGCCCAATGTGGGGCTCGATCCCAGGACCCAGGGACCATGACCTGAGCCAAGGGCAGACGCTTAACAACTGAGCCACCCAGGTGCCCCAGTCAATGATATTCTAATACCATTTATGGTGACAGATGGTAGTTACACTTGTGGTGAGCATAGCGTAATGAGAAGCTGAATCACTATATTGTACACCTGAAATGAATGCAACATTGTGTGTCAACTATACTCAAATAAGAAAAATTAAAGATAATTAATGTAAATAATTGATTGTAGCAGGTATAGTAATTGCAGAGAATTATAGGTATGTGAACAGGATAATAGATGTGATTTTGTTTATTTTAAAAGCTATTCATTCAAATAATAAATGTAATATGATATGTATTACTTTTAATATACCCACTGTTATATTTTAAAACTTGAATTAAAACTATACATTATAACTTATTTGTATGTTTTTATATCTGTGTATGTTTAAATAAATATAAACAAAGGTACATAGAGCCTTTAATACAGTTTGTTAAATAATGTATCAAAGGAAAAAAATTAAAATTCTGTTTTTTCTTATAAAATGCCCACATTAGTAGAGGTTCCATTTTATGACCAAATTATTCTGTTAACTCTTGGTGTTTTTAGTATGGCCTTAAATCATTTTGTTAAAGAATGCCTTGAATAGCCTTGACCTAGTTTTATTTGCTCATTTTTCAAAATGCTATCAGAGACCTAAATTCTCTCTTAAAATATAAACCACTCCAAGAAATTAAATGATCTCATTTGACTAAAATATTTGCCCTTACCTGAGCCTACCAGCTGGAAGAAAGTAAAAGCAAATATTTCTACTGATAGATGTGCTTTTGGGGTAATCCACCAATTTGGAATGCTTTGGAAATGAAGAGGTTTTTAACCTTGATAACAACCTAAGGGAAGGCGGAGCAAGATGGCGGAGGAGTAGGAGACCTGGATTTCGTCTCCTCTCTGGAATTCAGCTGGATAGGGATCAAACCATTCTGAACACCTACAAACTCAACAGGAGATCGAAGAAAAGAAGAGCAACAACTCTCTCATCAGAAAAGCGACCACTTTCTGGAAGGTAGGACGTGCGGAGAAGTGAATCCGAGGCGATATTCGGGAGGATAGACGGCGGGGGAGGGGCCTCCGTCGGCCGCTTCTGGCAAGTGATAGAGCCGCGGAGCATAAAATCGGAACTTTTAAGTCTGCTCCGCTGAGAGACGTCACTCTGGTGGCTAAGTGGGGGGTGGAACCCTCCGGGACAGTGTGGTCTCAGGACGCTCGGGGTCACAGAAAGACCGGGGTTGCCTGAGTGCGGCAGAGCTCCCAGGTAACGGAGCAGGGAAGCCAGCTGCAGAGGCGGAGCCCAGGCGCGGGCTCTCAGCTCGGGGTTGCCATAAACCGTGATCCGCGGCACAGTCGGGCCCCTGCTCCTCCAGCAGGGACCCAACAAGCGGCAGATCCGGGGAGACTCACCTTCCTCCCCCGGGAGGAGCCGCGCGGGAGTGCACCGCAGGGATCTGCTGGGTTTGGAGACTCCACACGGGGTCGGGTGCCAGAGATAGAAACGCACGGTCACAGGCTGGGTGAGCACGGAGTGAGGCCGGAGACCGGGGAGACGGGAGTGACTGACGGCTTTTCTCTGGGGGCTCACTGAGAAGCGGGGCCCAGAGTTCTCGGCTCCTCTGGGGCGGAGATTGGGAGGCCGCCATTTTCACTCTCCACCTCCAAAGCTGTATGGAAAGCTCGCAGGGAACAAAAGCTCCCAAGGGCAAACCCGAGCAGATTACTTAGCCGGGAGGGGGCAAGGGCGGGGCAAATCCGCCTCGGGCTAAGACATTTGGAAACCACGGCAACAGGCGCCTCCCCAGAAGATCAGCGAGAACAGCCAGCCAAGACCAAGTTTACCGATCAATGAGAACGGCAGAACTCCAGCACTAGGGGAATACTGCACATAGAATTCATGGCTTTTTTACCATGATTCTTTAGTCTTTCAAAGTTAAATTTTTTTTTTAACTTTTTGTCTTTTTTTTTCTTTTTGAATTTTTCTTTTTCCCTTTTTCAACGAACATCTTATCAATCCCTTTTTTAAAAAACATTTTTATTTTTCATTTTTAGAGTCATATTCTATCCCTTCATAGTAGTTACCCGTATTTTTGGCTTATATATATAAGTTGTTCTCTCTTTAAAATTTTGAGATAGTTTCTTCTAACAGATTAAAATATACCCTAAATCTCTAGTATATGGTGTTTTCTATTTCCCTGCCTGATCACATCCTCTCCCTTTTTTTTTCTTTTTCTTTTTTCTTTTTTTAAATCCTCTTCTTTCTTTTTTCAAACAACTTCTTATCAATTCCTTTTATAAAATTTTTTATAATTTCCATCTTTACAGTCATATTCCATCCCTTCATCATATCAACCCTTATTTTTGTACATATATAAGTTTTTCTTTCTTTAAAATTTTGGGAGGCACTTTCTTCTAAAAGACCAAAATACACCCCAAATCTAGTGTGTGGCACTGATCTATATACCAGCCTGATCATATTTGATCACATTCTGGGTTTTTTGTTGTTGTTGTTGTTTTGTTTTGTTTGTTTTTGTTTTTATCTTTATCTTTTTCTTTTTCTTTTTTCTCTCTTTCCCTTTCTTTTCCCACTGCTTCAGGTCTTTTCAGATTTGTTTAGAGTATATTTTCTGGGGACGTTGTTACTCTGCTAGCATTCTGTTCTCTCAGTAATCTATTCTCCTCTGCACAAAATGACAAGACGGAAAAAATCACCTCAACAAAAAGAACAAGAGGTAGTACCGACTGCCAGGGACCTACTCCATATGGACATTAGTACGATGTCAGATCTAGAGTTCAGAATCATCACTTTAAAGATACTAGCTGGGCTTGAAAAAAATATGGAAGTTATTAGAGAAACCCTTTCTGGAGAACTAAAAGAACTAAAATCCAACCAAGTAGAAATCAAAAAGGCTATTAATGAGGTGCAATCAAAAATGGGGGCGCTAACTGCTAGAATAAATGAGGCAGAAGAGAGAATCAGTAATATAGAAGATGGAATGATGGAAAATAAAGAAGCTGAGAAAAAGAGAGACAAACAACTACTGGATCACGAGGGCAGAATTCGAGAGATAAGTGATACCATAAGATGAAACAACATTAGAATAATTGGGATCCCAGAAGAAGAAGAAAGAGAGAGAGGGGCAGAAGGTATAATGGAGCAAATTATAGCAGAGAACTTCCCTAATTTGGGGAAGGAAACAGGCATGAAAATCCAGGAAGCACAGAGAACCCCTCTCAAAATCAATAAAAATAGGTCAACACCCCGACATCTAATAGTAAAACTTATGAGTCTCACAGACAAAGAGAAAATCCTGAAAGCAGCTCGGGAGAAGAGATATGTAACCTACAAGGGTAGAAACATTAGACTGGCAACATACCTATCCACAGAGACCTGGCAGGCCAGAAAAGACTGGCAGGATATATTCAGAGCACTAAATGAGAAAAATATGCAGCCAAGAATACTATATCCAGCTAGGCTGTCATTGAAAATTGAAGGAGAGATAAAAAGCTTCCAGGACAAACAAAAACTAAAGGAATTTGCAAACACAAAACCAGCCCTACAGGAAATCTTGAAAGGGGTCCTCTAAGCAAAGAGAGACCCTAAAAGCAACATAGACCAGAAAGGAACACAGACAATATACGGTAACAGTCACCTTACAGGCAATACAATGGCACTAAATTCCTATCTTTCAATAGTTACCCTGAATGTAAATGGGCTCAATGCCCCAATCAAAAGACACAGGCTATCAGACTGGATTAAAAAACAAGACCCATCGATATGCTGTCTGCAAGAGATTCATTTTAGAACCAAAGACACCCCCAGATTGAAAGTGAGGGGGTGGAAAACCATTTACCATGCTAATGGACACCAAAAGAAAGCTGGGGTGGCAATCCTTATATCAGACAAATTAGATTTTAAACCAAAGACTGTAATAAGAGATGAGGAAGGACACTATATCCTACTTAAAGGATCTATCCAACAAGAAGATCTAACAATTGTAAATATCTATGCCCCTAACATGGGAGCAGCTGATTATATAAGCTAATTAATAACAAAAGCAAAAAAACACATCGACAACAATACAATAATAGTGGGGGACTTTAACACCCCCCTCACTGAAATGGACAGATCGTCTAAGCAAAAGATCAACAAGGAAATAAAGACTTTAAATGACACACTGGACCAAATGGACTTCACAGACATATTCAGAACATTCCACCCCAAAGCAACGGAATATACATTCTTCTCTAGTGCCCATGGAACATTCTCCAGAATAGATCACATCCTAGGTCATAAATCAGGTCTCAACCGGTACCAAAACATTGGGATCATTCCCTGCATATTTTCAGACCCCAATGCTTTGAAACTAGAACTCAATCACAAGAGGAAAGTCGGAAAGAACTCAAATACATGGAGGCTAAAGAGCATCCTACTGAAGAATGAATGGGTCAACCAGGAAATTAAAGAAGAATTAAAAAAATACATGGAAACCAATGAAAATGAAAACACAACTATTCAAAATCTGTGGGATGCAGCAAAGGCAGTCCTAAGAGGAAAGTATATAGCAATACAAGCCTTTCTCAAGAAACAAGAAAGGTCTCAAGTACACAACCTAACCCTCCAACTAAAGGAGCTGGAGAAAGAACAGCAAATAAAGCCTAAACCCAGCAGGAGAAGAGAAATAATAAAGATCAGAGCAGAAATCAATGAAATAGAAACTAAAAGAACAGTAGAACAGATCAACGAAACTAGGAGCTGGTTCTTTGAAAGAATTAACAAGATTGATAAACCCCTGGCCAGACTTATCAAAAAGAGAAGAGAAATGACCCAAATCAACAAAATCATGAACGAAAGAGGAGAGATCACAACCAACACCAAAGAAATACAAGCAATTATAAGAACATATTATGAGCAACTCTATGCCAGCAAATTAGATAACCTGGAAGAAATGGATGCATTCCTAGAGATGTATCAACTACCAAAACTGAACCAGGATGAAATAGAAAACCTGAACAGACCTATAACCACTAAGGAAATTGAAGCAGTCATCAAAAATCTCCCAAAAACAATAGCCCAGGGCCAGATGGCTTCCCAGGGGAATTCTACCAAACATTTCAAGAAGAATTAATACCTATTCTTCTGAAACTGTTCCAAAAAATAGAAATGGAAGGAAAACTTCCAAACTCATTTTATGAGGCCAGCATTACCTTGATCCCAAAACCAGACAAAGACCCCATCAAAAAGGAGAATTACAGACCAATATCCCTGATGAACATGGATGCAAAAATTCTCACCAAAATACTAGCCAATAGGATCCAACAGTACATGAAAAGGATTATTCACCACGACCAAGTGGGATTTATCCCTGGGCTGCAAGGTTGGTTCAACATCCGCAAATCAA
Organism: Neomonachus schauinslandi; assembly: GCF_002201575.2. NCBI lineage: Eukaryota > Metazoa > Chordata > Mammalia > Carnivora > Phocidae > Neomonachus > Neomonachus schauinslandi. The sequence continues at coordinate 72,998,535 of NC_058419.1, read as the reverse complement.
TCAATGTGATACAATACATTAACAAAAGAAAGAACAAGAATCATATGATCCTCTCAATCGATGCAGAAAAAGCATTTGACAAAGTACAGCATCCTTTCTTGATCAAAACTCTTCAGAGTATAGGCATAGAGGGTACATACCTCAATATCATAAAAGCCATCAATGAAAAACCTACAGCGAATATCATTCTCAATGGGGAAAAACTGAGAGCTTTCCCCCTAAGGTCAGGAACGCGGCAGGGAAGTCCACTATCACCACTGCTATTCAACATAGTATTGGAAGTCCTAGCCACAGCAATCAGACAACAAAAAGAAATCAAAGGCATCCAAATTGGCAAAGAAGAAGTCAAACTCTCACTCTTTGCAGATGATATGATACTTTATGTGGAAAACACAAAAGACTCCACCCCAAAACTGCTAGAACTCATACAGGAATTCAGTAAAGTGGCAGGATATAAAATCAATGCACAGAAGTCAGTGGCATTCCTATACACCAACAACAAGACAGAAAATAGGGAAATTAAGGAGTCCATCCCATTTACAATTGCACCCAAAACCATAAGATACCTAGGAATAAATCTAACCAAAGAGACAAAGGATCTGTACTCAGAAAACTATAAAATACTTATGAAAGAAATTGTGGAAGACACAAAGAAATGGAAAAACGTTCCATGCTCATGGATTGGAAGAACAAATATTGTGAAGATGTCAATGCTACCTAGAGCAATCTACACATTCAATGCAATCCCCATCAAAATACCATCCACTTTTTTCAAAGAAATGGAACAAATCATCCTAAAATTTGTATGGAACCAGAAAAGACCCCGCATAGCCAGAGGAATGGTGAAGAAGAAAAGCAAAGCCGGCGGCATCACAATTCCGGACTTCCAGCTCTATTACAAAGCTGTCATCATCAAGACAGCATGGTACTGGCACAAAAACAGACACATAGATCAATCGAACAGAATAGAGAGCCCAGAAATGGACCCTCACCTCTATGGTCAACTCATCTTTGACAAAGCAGGAAAGAATGTCCAATGGAAAAAAGACAGTCTCTTCAACAAATGGTGTTGGGAAAATTGGATAGCCACATGCAGAAGAATGAAACTGGACCATTTCCTTACACCACACACAAAAATAGACTCCAAATGGTTGAAAGACCTCAATGTGAGACAGGAGTCCATCAAAATCCTAAAGGAGAACACAGGCAGCAACCTCTTTGACCTCAGCTGAAGCAACTTCTTCCTAGAAACATCGCCAAAGGCAAGGGAAGCAAGGGCAAAAATGAACTATTGGGACTTCATCAAGATAAAAGGCTTTTGCAAAGCAAAGGAAACAGTCAACAAAACCAAAAGACAACCGACAGAATGGGAGAAGATATTTGCAAATGACATATCAGATAAAGGGCTAGTATCGAAAATCTATAAAGAACTCATCAAACTCAACACCCAAAGAACAAAGAATCCAATCAAGAAATGGGCAGAAGACATGAACAGACATTTTTCCAAAGAAGACATCCAAATGGCCAACAGACACATGAAAAAGTGCTCAATATCGCTCGGCATCAGGGAAATCCAAATCAAAACCTCAATGAGATACCACCTCACACCAGTCAGAATGACTAAAATTAACAAGTCAGGAAACGACAGATGTTGGCAGGGATGCGGAGAAAGGGGAACCCTCCTACACTGTTGGTGGGAATGCAAGCTGGTGCAGCCACTCTGGAAAACAGTATGGAATTTCCTCAAAAAGTTGAAAATAGAGCTACCATATGATCCAGCAATTGCACTACTGTGTATTTACCCCAAAGATTAAAAAGTAGGGATCCGAAGGGGTACGTGCACCCCGATGTTTATAGCAGCAATGACCACAATAGCCAAAATGTGGAAAGGGCCAAGATGTCCATCGACAGATGAATGGATAAAGAAGGTGTGGTATATATATACAATGGAATATTATGCAGCCATCAAAAGGAATGAGATCTTGCCATTTGCAATGACGTGGACGGAACTGGAGGGTATTATGTTGAGCGAAATAAGTCAAACAGAGAAAGACATGTATCATATGATCTCACTGATATGAGGAATTCTTAATTGCAGGAAACAAACTGAGGGTTGCTGGAGTGGGGGGTGGGGTGGGAGGGATGGGGTGACTGGGTGATAGACACTGGGGAGGGCATGTGCTCTGGTAAGCGCTGTGAATTGTGCAAGACTGTTGAATCTCAGATCTGTACCTCTGAAACAAATAATGCAATATATGTTAAGAAAAAAAAAGAAGAAGAAGAAGAAGGTAGCGTGAGGGGAAGAATGAAGCAGGGGAAATCGGAGGGGTAGACGAACCATGAGAGATGATGGACTCTGAAAAACAAACAGGGTTCTAGAGGGGAGGGGGGTGGGAGGATGGGTTAGCCTGGTGGTGGGTATTGAGGAGGGCACATTCTGCATGGAGCACTGGGTGTTATGCACAAACAATGAATCATGGGACACTTCATCTAAAACTAATGATGTAATGTATGGGGATTAACATAAGAATAAAAAAAAAAACCTAAGGGAAAAATGATGACAAATTGAACTTTTAGTTGTTTTGCTATTACCTAAGGACATAGCTTTAATAAAAATAAAAGGTCACGTGAAGTACAAATACCCAGAATTTCATGGTAATGCTTCAGAGGAATGGGAAGCTAAACAAGCAGCATTACCAATATAATTGCTCCTGTAATCACACAGAGAAGAGAGAAGCTATTTATTAACAGTCAGAGACAAGTCCCTGATTTAGAGAAAAGAAAATGGGAAAAGTTAGGTTGCTTATTGCATAAAGATAGTATTTGCCATTTTAAAGATGGTCAATTGAAAGCACCAAATAATTTAAAATGGAATTTAGTGAATTGCTTCATGAAATTACATATAATAGCAGAGATAAACTGGCAACAATATTCAACAATCATTGATGGGGCAATATTAGAGGTACTGCCAAGGATGACCTAAAATATTTCCAAACCTGCCAACAACCTAATCTTGGTAAAACTGTAAAAGTGGGACATGTATAGAAACCAAAAGCTTAAGGGACCTTTAAACACTTCCAAATGGACTTCATACACATGTTCTCTGCAATAGGCTATGAATATGTGATGGTTATTGTTTATTCTCAGAGGAAGTTAAAGCTTTTCCTTACTGGAGAGCCATGACCCTGTAAATTCCCCTTCTCCCACAGCAAACCTGCTTGGTTTCTTTTTTCCAACCAAAAGAATGCCCATTTATTTCTCTAACAACAGATATTCATTTTGCTAGTAATGCTATTAGGGGACTCTAAATTTTTATCTTTTACCCAGACATGTCAATAGATTTTTCATCCACAGTCCTTAGGGAAAAAAATAGAGAGGACTGTTGGAATTCTGAAACTAAAATTAAAAACACTCTTAGAAACCCTTGAACTCTCATGTCCTAAATTATTTCCATTAGCTATAATATATAGAAGATCTCCTTATAAAATAATAGACCACCTCATGCATTTGATATTACAAACAGATATCATTAATTACTTCAAGGGACTCGTGTGATACCTCCAGGTTTATCATTAGCAAGTATGGGACTCTGTTTCCAAAACTCACACTTAAGCATCCTCCACATAATCAGCAACCTTGAGATTTAATCTTGAAAAAGACACTAGAAAAAAAAAATGCCCTTGAGACTTGATGAAAAGGACCTTATCAGATGCTATTAATAATTGGCACAGCAACAAAACTAAGATATAGATTCTTACATTCATGTTTGCCAGTTCAAAATAGCTACATCCTTTCCTCCTGACTACTTAACATCCATTCTACCTAGAAATAATAAACAGGAGTCTCAGAAATTCCCCAGAATCTATTGACTTCAGAGAGGGACAGCTTCTATCCAAGCCAGTGGAACAATATTAGTTTTTTGATTCTTCAACACTCTTTCCTGTCCTTTTATTTTATTACAAATTTGTCCTATTATTCCACTTTTATAACGTTTAAAACACTAAGATGATCTTTCTTACCTTCACCTTATTATTTCTGACCTTTATGGTTTCCTATTATTTAGGAGAGAGCAAAACTCTCTTACACATTTTCTCCCGCTGATAGTTACTGCTCTAAATCTAACAGGTTGCTGACCCTTTTGCACCTCACCTGATGAAAGTTTAATAGTCTTTTCTTTAAGTCTTTCAAAAGACAATTTCCCTTTAACAAGCCCATCTGATCCTTAAGTTTCTTTCACATCATTAATCCTCCTTCCATCACATAAAAATTAAAGTTTGACCTCACATCAACAAAATGCTGCGGTCAGTACAATCCTATCAGCAAGGCCTAGACAATAAAAAATAGGCTCATATGACTTGTGTTTTGGATTTAGCCATTCTGACAGGTGTAAAGTGATTTCTCATTGTGCTTTTGATTTGCATTTCCCTGATAGATTAGTGATGTTGAACATACTTTCATGTGTCCTTGACCATCTGTTTGTCTTCTTTAGAAAAATGTCCATTCATGCCCTTTGAGCATTTTTTAATTGAATTGTTTGTGGGTTTTTCTGTTGTTGATTTATATAAGTTCTTAATATTAACCCCTTATCAGATATATGATTTACAAATATTTTCTCCCATTCAGTAGATTGTTTTCTTTTGTTGATGGTTTCCTTCACTGTGCAGAAGCTTTATGTTTTAGTGTAGTCCCAAAAGTTTAATTTTCCTTCTGTTTCCCTTGCCTTAGAAGATGTATCTATAGGCAATGTTAAAAAATTACTGTCTCTGTTTTCTTCTAGGAATTTTATGGTTTCAAGTCTCACATTTAGGTCTTTAATTTTGAGTTTATTTTTGTGTATGGTGTAAGAAAGTGGTCCAATTTCATTCTGTTGCATGTAGCTGCCCAGTTTTCCCAACAACATTTGTTAAAGAGACAGTCTTTTCCCCATTGTATGTTCTTGCCTCCTTTGTCATAGATTAATTGACCATATAAGCATGGGTTTTTTTCTGGACTCTCTATACTGTTTCATTGACCTATGTGTAGGATTATTTCTTCTAGTTCTATGAAAAATGTTGTTGGTATTTTGATAGGGATTGCATTAAATCTGTGGATTGCTTTGGGTAGTAAGGATATTTTTTAAATATTTGTTTTTTCAATCCATGAGTGTGTAATATTTTTTCCATTTGTTTGTGTCATCTTTAATTTCTTTCATCAGTGGGAATGCAAATTGGTGTAGGCACTGTGGAAATTGTATAGAGGTTCCTTAAAAAATAAAAATAGAATTATCATATGATCCAGTAATTCTACTACTGGGTATCTACCCAATGAAAATGAAAACACCAATTGAAAAAGATATCTGCACCCCTATGTTTATTGCAGCATTATTTACAATAGTCAAGATATGAAACCAATCCAGGTGTCTATCCATGGTATATATATATATATGAATATTACTCAGCCATCAACAAGAATGAGATCTTAAAAAAAAAAAGGAGTGAATGAGATCTTGCCATTTGCAACAACATGGATCAACATAGAGGGTATAATGCTAAGTGAAATAAGTCTGTCAGAGAAAGACAAATGCCATATAATTTCACTCATATGTGGAATTTAAGAAATAAGGCAAATGAATAAACAAAGAAAAAAGAGGAAAAAAACAATAAAACAGACTCAAACAGAGAGAATGTGCTGGTGGTTGCCAGAGGGGAGGTAGGCGGGGCAAAATAGATAAAGGGTATCAAGAGTACATTTATCCTTTTTTTAAGGCTTTTAGTTGAATTTCAGTTAGTTGGCATACAGTGTAATATTAGTTTCAGGAAGAGTACACTTATTTTAATGAGCACTGAGTAATATGTAAAATTGTTGCATCATTTTATTGTACACCTGAAATTAACATAACACTGTAGATTAATTGTATTTTAATTTAAAAAAGAAAAAATAGTGTCATATATTGGGTGTTACTCTGGTTACAATAATTTGTTTATCTTCAGAGGTACTTCAGCTTGCTTTACAGAAATGGTTTGATTCCACTCAAAAAGTCTGTGTACCTCAAGGGACACAAAATTCACTCACTCCTATTATAGTAAATAATATTTATGCTCTTAATACAAACTGTGCTCCACTAGGCTACTATTTCTTACATGGACATCAGGCTTATAACTGTCGACTGCACACTTACTTATTCTGTGTATTAGTTGTAATTGTTAGAGATTTCCAGATATTTAAAACTATCATTGTTCCAGCAAATGATGTTTCTTTTGATATGTTGGCCAGAGTTCTCCAAATTAAAATAATCACAGATTATTCTAGAAAACTTCCAGGGGGATTATTGATTTCTTCCTCATGTGAGTTACAATTTCCACATTCGGGATAATACAACTACTAAAGCTGGTTCAAAACTTGTCTCTGACTTTACCAGAAGTCATTAAATGATAGTATTTCTCCTCTGAAGGCCAACAAATTCTAAATTCATTAACTAGAGTTATCATGGACAGTGATATAGCCTTTGATTTCCTCTTAGCTAGCCAAGGGAGTTTGTGTTATAGCAAATACTTCTCATTGCATCTATATAAATACTAAGAACAAGTAGAACAGTCTGTGACTAGAGTGAAATGAAAAGTACCTGGCTCTCTGAAACAGATCCAGATGAATTCTGGGACATATTTTTATTGCCTGGGTTTCATAATCTAGGTCCCTGGCTTCAAAACCTGTTAGAAGGACTAATAGTCATATTGTTTCTGACAACTGACTGTGTTATAGTTGGCTGATATATTTTGTCTGGAGTCTTATATGCTACCAAGCAGCCATAGTCATGTCTGATGGTTCAAAAACTTATCCTATAACAGAAGGATAAGAGAAATTAACCCCGGTTCAACTACAGATGGCATTCAATGGACATTCTTCTGATCTTAATCAAGAAAATACTGATAAGGGTGAAAAAATCTGGATATCAATCATGGGTTAATGTCCTGCAACATGACATTGTGTGTCTTTGGCCATAAGGAGGGAACTGAGAATGAAAATAATCAGACTCTCACCTCCAGAACTGATCTGGCATTCACAACTAGACTTCAAACCCAGGTCACTTTGTCCCACTGTTGGACATAAACAATCTCAAAGAACACAACCTCAGACTACATTACACTGAGAGTACAATGAAATAAAACAAAACAAGGCCAGTTAATTTTTTCTAAGCACAGACTAAAACAACATCATGAAGCTGTCTCCACTTTCTGACTGCATCTAATCTTGAGAAAACCCCCACTTCCTTCAACCTTCCCGAAAATTATGCAACACAGCCCAAATTTTATAATAGATTCTTTCTAGCACCCTCCTACTGAGAGGAACGCCATGGTTCCCCACAGAGTGTATCTTGTCTAACTCCAAGAAGAAATAAAATCCAATTTGTTTAACTACAGCTGTGCTCCTGATGGCCTTTGCTTAAAGGTCATTAACATCACATAGAATGTGTTCAATGCATATTTGCTAAATGAATGATTCATACAGTATGCCTCCTTTTCCAACTTGTATACAGGATGACATTCGAATTGCCAAATCCAGTGGTTTTCTCATATTAAATCCTCTTCAACTGATTGTAGCCCTTCACACACTTGACTACTCTGTCACCTTCCTTACCACCAATATTGAAGGTAGCCTCTCCTGGTTTTTCTCCTACCTTTCTAATTTCTTCACTGCTTTCTCTCCTTCTTCTACTTCTCCTCCTCCTCCTCCTCCTTCTATATTTTATTTAAATTCAAGTTAGCTAACATATACTGTATTAGTTTCAGGGGTAGAATTTAATGATTCATCAGTTGCATATAACACTCAGTACTCATTACATCAAGTGCCCTCTTTAATGACCATCACCCCCCACCCACCTCTCCTCCAGCAACCCTCAGTTTGTACCCTATAGTTAAGAGTCTCTTATGGTTTGCCTCCTTCTGTTTTTATCTTATTCTATTTTTTCTTCCCTTCCCCTATGTTAATCAGTTTTGTTTCTTAAATTCCACATAAGAGTGAAATTATATGGTATTTGTCTTTCTCTGACTGACTTATTTTGCTTAGCATAATACACTCTAGTTCCATCCACGTTGTTGCAAATGGCAAGATTTCATTCTTTCTGATGGATGAATAATATATATAAGATCACCTCTTCTTTATCCATTCATCAGTTGATGGACATTTGGACTCTTTCCATGTTTTAGCTATTGTGGACATTGCTGCTATAAACACTGCAGTGTGTGTGCCCCTTTGAATCACTATTTTTGTATCCTTTGAGTAAATACCCAGTACTGCAATTGCTGGATTATAGGGTTTCTATTTTTAACTTTTTGAGGAACCTCCATACTGTTTTCCAGAGTGGCTGCACCAGTTTGCATTCCCATCAACAGTGCAAAGGGTTGCCCATTCTCTGCATCCTTGCCAACATCTGTTGTTTCCTAAGTTGTTAATTTTAGCCATTCTGATTGGTGTGAGGTTGTAGTTTTGATTTGTGTTTCCCTGATAACTCTTTGGTTAGGTTTATTCTTAAGTATCTTATGGTTTTGGTGCAATTGTAAATGGGATCAATTCTTTGATTTCTCTTTCTGCTGCTTCATTATTCGTGTATAGAAATGCAACAGACTTCTGTGCATTGATTTTATATGCTGTGAATTTGCTGAATTCTTATATCAGTTCTAGCAATTTTTTGGTGGAATCTTTTGGGGTTTCTATATAGAGTATCATGTTGTCTGCAAATAGTGAAAGTTTGACATTTTCCTTGCTGATTTGGATGCCTTTACTTCTTTTTGTTGTCTGATTGCTGAGGCTAAGACTTTCAGTACTATGTTGAACAACAGTGGTGAAGGTAGACATTCCTGCTATGTTCCTGACCTCAGGGGAAAGCTCTCAGTTTTTCCCAATTGCAGATGATATTAAGTGGGGTTCTTTTGTAGATGGCCTTTATGATGTTGAGGTATGTTCCTTCTATTTCTACTTTCTTGGGGGTTTTTATCAGGCAAGGATGCTATATTTTGTCAAGTGCTTTTTCTGCATCTATTGAGAGGATCATATGGTTTTTATCCTTTCTTTTATTAATGTGGTGTATCACGTTGATTGATTTGCAGATGTTGAACCAGCCTTGCAGCCCAGGAATAAATTCCACTTGGTCCTTGTGAATAATCATTTTAATGTACTGTTAGGTTCTATTAGCTAGTATCTTGTTGAGAAATTTTGCATCCATGTTCATAAGGGATATTGGTCTGTAAACTGCCTTCTCTTCTTAGTCCATTCTTAAATATTGAAAATCCATAAAGTTATACACTATCCCCGGGAGGATTAATTTGCTCCTAGGACTTCAACTACTATGTATATGTGAATGCTTTCAAAATTTCTATTTCTTAACAAGATTTTTCTCCTGCCTACCCATTAACTCCACCTGGATGTATAAATTCAACAATTGTCAAGCCATTACCTTATCCACTATTCTTTAGAATCCTTGTTTACATATCTTTGCTTAGGAATCCCATGTCTCTATGCTGGCACATATGTACCTCTTACAACCCAGATCAGTGAGATACCATCAGTTATCATTGAAGACATGGTGTGCTATAGTCTGAAATTTATTTTGGCTCAAATTTTTTTTATTGTTTTGATTCTAAAAAATTAAGATGCTGAAAAGCAAATATTACCCGTAGTGGTAACAGTCTGATTTCTAAACTGCTGTGTAATGTAAGTAAAGAAGATCTTAATATTTAAGAGATAAATGCACCCAAAAGTGTATGAACTTCCAAATTATAAATACTAATAGAAAATATAATCTAAGATAAAAAATAATAAACATTCATTGATTACTTGCTATGTGCCCTGTGTGGTGTTAAACTATTTCACATGCATTTCCTCCTTTAATCTTCATAAGAACCCTATGAAGCAATTTTCTAATGAGAAAAACCGAAGGATAAAGAGGTTAAGTAACTTGCCCAAAGTCATATAGGTAAAAAGTGGTGAAGCCAGTATTCAAACCCAGGCAGTCTTGGAGGAGACAATGATTTTTTAAACAGAATAAAGTGTTAATCATTTAAAAATAGAGTATATTAAGATTAAGAACTTCTGTTCATCAAAAGACATAAATAAGAAAGAAGAAAACTACTCTAGCCACGGATTAGAGGAAGATGTTTCAATGCATGTATTTGACAACAGATGTATATCCAGATATAGATAGATGATATAGATATAGATAGATATAGACATATCCCCTGCAAATTAATGAGAAAAGGCAGACCAGTAGAAAAATAAGCAAAGGACTTGAATAGGCACTTCAGAAAAGCAGATATACAAATGGCCAATAAATCTGTAGAAAAGGTGCTCAATATTATTAGTTATCAGGGAAATGCAAAAGGAAACCATAATGAGATGTTACTCCACAATAACCAGAATGATTAAAATAAAAAATACAAAAGCCCTAAGTTTTGATGAGGATTCAGAGCAACTAAAACTCACATACTGCTGATGGAAATACAAAATAGTACAACCACTTTGGAAAAATGGCAACATCTACAAAAACTGAATGTATGCACACACAATGACCCATCCATTCCATACCTAGGCATATACCCATCAGAAATGCATACATGTTCACCAGAAGGCATGTATAGAAATGTTTATAGCAGCACTATTTATAATTGTCAATAATTAGAAACTACTTAATGGCCGTGGATAGCAGAATGATCTAGATAAATATATTGCTGTACATTCACACAATGAAATACTATAAAGCAGTGAAAGTGAAACAACTACATCTATTAGAGCAATATGGTTGAATATCACAAACATAACATTGAGAAAAAGAAGCTAGAGAAGAAGAGTAAATATGGTATGATTCCATTTATGTAAATTACAAAAACAGGCAAAACTAACCTATTGTGTTAGAAGCAAGTTTAATGGTTTCCACTGGTGGGGTGTGGAGTTACTATAAGGGAATGGGAGGAATGGTATTTCTAGGGTGCTGGTAATGTTCTGTCTCTTGATCTGAGTGTTGTTGCATAGATGTATTCATTCTGTGACATTCAGTGATCTGTACACATATAATTTTTGTGCTTTTCTGTATATATGATATATTTCAATAAAAAAAGAGAAAAGGCAGTCTGCCTCCAGATACCACACACTTAACCATGATATCATACTGCCAATGAGTAGCAAACTGCAGAGCCAAGCTGAGATACAGATGATGGGACTGCTCATTAGTAACTCATTCCAACACACCACATTTGATTTAATTTCTTCATTGACAATTGACAAATGACTGCATGTTTTAATTTTTTAGGGTCACATTTGAAGCTCTGACTATTGAATTTTCAAAATCCAAGAGTCCTGTCTCAGCCATCTGGTAACTGAGACAAGAGTGTTGGCATTTCTGAGACCCAAAGTAATTGTAAATGTTCTGTTCCAGTTGAGAATTAGTTGGCAGGGGCAAGGGTGGGTGGATAGTATAAGGTAGACATGGTTCTCTATAGGAATAGAAAGCAAAGATTTTGGAGATTCTGTAAGAAGCAGAGACTTGAAGGAGAGCCTGAAGAAACTTCCATGAGGGTCATCTCCCTTGGTGGGTGGAGCTTTCCTCACAGCACTTGGAGGAAGACAGCTCTTAAGTAATCACAAAATAAATGCATAATTATAGAATATGAAAAGTGCTATTAAGGAAGAGTAAAGAATAGGATAATAGATCATGACAGGGAAATTGTCTGGCTTAGTTTGGGGGCTCAAAGCAAAATTTTCTAAGGTATTAACATTTAACTAGCTAGCTAGAGCTGAAAGATAAGACATTAACTCATGTAAATAAATGGAGAGAAATTGTCCAAGTCCAAAGAAAAAGTATGTGTCTAGGCCCTGAGACAGAAAATGAGGAGAATGGTATGTTTGAGGAAAAGAAAATAGGCCATTGTATCTGGGGGAGTGTGAGCATGGAGGGAAAAATACTGTGAGATGAGCTGGAGAAGTATTCTTGGGGGATAATGCAGAGACTTGTAGGGCATATCAAGGATTTGGGTGTCAAGTAAAATGGGAAACCACTTATAGCAGGGCTGTGGCATGATCTGATTTACATCTTAAAAAGATCAGTCTGGTATTCATGTGATACTTTTATTATAGAATGAGATGAGAGGGGGGCGCCTGGGTGGCTCAGTTGGTTAAACGACTGCCTTCGGCTCAGGTCATGATCCTGGAGTCCCTGGATCTAGTCCCGCATCGGGCTCCCTGCTCGGCAGGGAGTCTGCTTCTCCCTCTCCCACTCCCCCTGCTTGTGTTCCTTCTCTCACTGTGTCTTTCTCTGTCAAATAAATAAATAAAATCTTAAAAAAAAAAAAAAAAAAAAGAATGAGATGAGAGGAAATATGGAGACCAATTAGAAGGATATTAAAGTAGTCCAGGTGAGATGGTGATGGCTTAGTCCTAAGTGATGGTCATGGAGAAAAAAGAGTGCATAGTTTTTGGATATATTTTGCATGTAAAATTGACAGGACTTACTGATGCTCTGGAGTGGTGACTGAGAGAGAAGGAGGCATATAAACTATGCCCAGGTCTTTTGGCATGAGCAATTGCGTGATAAGAAACTGAGCCCCACCCTTAAAGAGACAGCATAACAAACAATCCCATTGAGATACAGTATACAAGTAGCACTTTGAAAAGTGCCTGGAGTATATGTGAAGGAGATTTATTATTAATCTCAGAACATGTGCTGGAGGGGCAGGGATCTTTTGGAGACTTCTCCAAGAACAAAAGAGCGGACAGGTGCTCTTTCTCTCCCCCTCTCCCCAGTGTAGATAACTGGACACTGTGGGAATCAGTGTGAACACCCTCCATCTACCTTGCTAATATTGTGTACCCCACCATCATGTTCTCCTGTGGATCTGCACCACCCAAACTGTCCCACTAAACAGCAGTCCTTCCAAAGCAGCTCCTGTCACCTCTCATTTTCCAAGCAGCCCCAGCAGGGACTGGCACAACTCCAAAGTCACTTCGTCCAAACTGTCCCACCAAACAGCAGTCCTTCCAAAGCAGCTCCTGTTACCTCTTATTTTCCAAGCAGCCCCAGCAGGGACTGGCACAACTCCAAAGTCACTTCTGCCCTGGGGAGAAGGGAAGATAATAAGACACACCAGCTCGAGTGCAGTCTCAGCAGTCAAAACTCATAACTGGAAGTGTGGAGAGAGTGCCCTGACAGGCAAAATAGGGAGACAGAGGAATATGTTCCAAATGAATGAACAGGGCAACACTACAGCAGAAGAGCTAAATGAAACAGAGATAAGCAAAATGCCTGATAGACAATTCAAAGTAATGGTCTTAAAGATACTGGACTTGAGAAAAGAGTGGAGCATTTCAGTGAGACCTCAACAAAGAGACAGAAAATATAAAAAAGAACCAATCAAAAGTGAATAAGTCAATAACTGAAATAAAAAATACACTAGAGGAAATCAATTGCAGATTACAAAAGGCAGAAGAATGGGTCAGTGAGCTGGAAATCAGAGTAAGGTAAAGCAACCAAGCTGAACAGAAAAGGAGAAAAGAATAATAAAAAGATGAGATGGGTTAAGAGAGCTCAGTGACATCATGATGCATAATAACATTTGCATTATAAGGATCACAGAAGACAAAGAGAGACTTTATGTAAATAAATAATAGCTGAAACCATACCCAATCTGGGGAAGGAAACAGACATCCATATCCAGGAGGCACAGAGATTCCCCAACACAATCAACCCAACGAGCTCCACACCAAGACACATAATAATTAAAATTGCAAAAAGTAGTGACAACAATAGAATTTTAAAAGCAGCCAGACAAAAGAAGAATGTCACATACAAGGGAAACCCCATAAGGCTAAGAGCTAATTTTCCAGCAGAAACATTCCAAGTCAGAAGGGAGTGGCATGATATATTCAAAGTGCTGAAAGGAAAAAATCAACAACCAAGAATACTCTTCAGCAGGGCTAGCATTTAGAATATAAGAAGAGATAGTTTCTCAAATACAAGTTGAAGATGTTATCACCACTAAACCAACCTTACAAGAAATGTTAAAAATAATTCTTTGGGTGGAAGGAAAAGGCTATAATCAGGAGGAAAAAAATAAGGAAAAAATTACACAGGTACATACAAACATAATAAATGTGGTAGATTAATCACTTATAAAACTAATACAGAGTTTAAAGCACAAAAGAACTGAAATCAATTATTTTTTTAAAGATTTTATTTACTTATTTGAGAGAGAGAGAGAGAGAGAGCACAAGCAGGGGGAGGGACCGAGGGAGAGTCAGACTCCCGGCTGAGCAGGGAGCCCAATTCAGGGCTCCATCCCAGGATCCTGTGATCATGACCTGAGCTGAAGGCAGACACTTAACCAACTGAGCCACCCAGGCACCCCAACACTAAAATAAATTATAAAAATTAGTCAAGGGTTTAACAAAACAAAGGGATGTAAAGCGTTAACACCATACACATAAAAGGGGGAGTAAAAATATAGTGCTCAAATTTAAGTGACCATCAACTTAATATAGACTGCTATATGCATAAGATGTTATATATGAGCCTAATGGTAACCACAAATAAAAAATCTTCAAAAACTGGTGATGTACTATATGTTGGCTAACTGAACATAATAAAAATAAAATAAAATAAAATTCCCTAGAATCCTAAAAAAAAATCTGTAACAGATACGCAAAAAAATAAAGAGAAATGAATACAAACATATCGAAAAGAAAGTTATCACACCACAACAGAAGAGAGCAAGAGAAGAAAAGAATAGAGAAGAACTATAAAAACAACTGTAAAACAAGTAACAAAATGGCAATAAGTACCTACCTATCAGTGATTACTTTGAATGCAAATGGACAAAATACTTTGATCAAAAGACATACAGTGACTAAATGGATTAAAAAAGAACCATCTATATACTGCCTGTAAGACATTCACTTCAGTCCTACAAACACAGACAGATTGAAAGTGAAGGGATGGAAAAATATTTACCATGCAGATGGAAGCAAAAAAAAGCTGGAGTAGCAATATTCACATAGAAGAAAACAGACGTTATTTTTTTCTACTTTCAAGTTTTTATATAAAATCCAGCTAGTTAACATACAATGTAATATTAATTTCAGGTGTAGAATTTAGTGATTCATCACTTACATTCAACACCCAAGTGCCCTCGCGAGTGCCCTCCTTAATACCATCACCCGTTTAACACATCTCCCCTGCCCACCTCCCCTCCAGCAACCCTCAGTTTGTTCCCTATAGTTAAGAGTCTGTTTTCTGGCTTGCCAATGTGTTTTTAATTTTCCCCTATGTTCATCAGTTTTGATCTTAAATTCCACATATGAGTGAAATCATATGGTATTTGTCTTTCTCTGAGTGACTTATTTTACTTAGCATAATACTCTCTAGATCCATCAATGTTCTTGCAAGATTTCATTCCTTTTTATGGCTGAATAATATTCCATTGCATATATATATATATATATATATATCCATATATATCCAACAAATTGGATGATTTGGAAGAAATGGATAAATTCCTAGAAACATATAACTACAAAAACTGAAACAGAAAGAAATAGAAAACTTGAACAGACTGATAACCAGCAAAGAAATTGAATCAGTAATCAAAAATCTCCCAACAAACAAAATTCCTGGGCCAGATGGCTTCCCACGGGAATTCTACCAGACATTTAAAGGGGAATATCTACCAGATATTACCAGACAAAAAATATATATATTTGTGTATTTATTTACATTGTGTATTTATATACTAT
>NC_058419.1:72557272-72682682 GCF_002201575.2 Neomonachus schauinslandi | reverse complement strand
GCGGGGAGCCTGCTTCTCCCTCTGGCCCTCCCCCCCCTCATTTACTCTCTCTCAATCTTTCTCTCCCAAAAAAAAAAAAAAACTTTAAAAAAAAAAAAAAGAAAGAAAACTGCTGGGGATACACGGGAGTGAGAGTGACTTACTCATTTCAGAGCATGTCCTGGAGGGGTAGGGATCACAGGGAAACCAGTCCAAAAACAAAGGAGCTACAAGTGTCATCTCCCTCCCTTGACCTCCAGCATAAACACAGGGCCACTAGTGGGAACCAGCATGGTGCCCATACTTACTACCTAACTTCCTTACACCAAGTCCCATCCCACCACACTTTGGCAAGATCTGCCCTTCTTAGTCACACTCGCCTCAGTTCTGACACAACAGGACCTCACCTCCAGACTGGCACAAACCGTAACAACACCCCATCTACCGACCTGAGTGTTTGGGGGGACCTCAGTTCCAAGGATGGCCATACTGGAAGGTCTCATTTTCTAAGCAGACCAGCTCCATATTGTTAAAATGAGTGCCACCCCTGCTGGAGACCAAAGACTGCCCACAAGAGACAAAGACAGGCTCAGAAGACAACTGGACAGAAGGAAGAAAAAGACCAGCATTCAAAAGCAGAGCACACACAGAAAACACATAGGAGACACTACATGAAGCACAATGCCCTGGGGGAAAAGGAACACTGTACTGCAGGGCACTATGGGGCTTATTCTTCATAAGGCCACTACCACGAACAGCAGGAGACATAGCCTTTCCAAACCCACAGAAACATACACAAAGAGTTAGACAAAAAAAAAACAAAAACAAAAACAAAACAAAACACAGAGACATGTGCCCAAATGAAAGAATGGCACGAAACCATGACAAGAGACCCAAGCAAAAGAGATATAATTAATATCCCTGATAGAGAATTTAAACTAATGATCATAAAAACACTAACTGGACTTAAGAAATGAGTGGAGGACATCAGTGAGACCCTTAACACAGAGATATTACCCACTGGAGATGAAGAACACAATAAATGAAATTAAGAATACAATTGATGGAATAAATAGCAGGATGGAAGAAACAGAGTAATGAATTAATGACCTAGAAGACAAAGTAATGGAAAGTAATCAAGATGAACACATGAGAGAAAAAAGAATTGTGCAAAACTAGAAAACACTTAGGGAAATCAGAGACTCCATCAAGGGAAATAACACTAGCATTATAGGGATCCCAGAAGGAGAAGACAAGGAAAAGGGGACAAGACAATTACTTGAAGAAATAATAGCAGAAAACTTCCCTAATCTTGAGAAGGAAACAGATATCCAAATCCAGGAGGCACAGAGATCCCTTAACAAAACCAACCAGGGGCACCTGGGTGGCTCAGTCGTTAAGTGTCTGCCTTCAGCTCAGGTCATGATCCCAGGATCCTGGGATTGAGCCCCGCATCGGGCTCCCTGCTCCGCAGGAAGTCTGCTTATCCCTCTCCCACTCCCCCAGCTTGTGTTCCTGCTCTCACTCTCTCTCTCTCTGTCAAATAAATAAATAAAATCTTAAAAAAAAAAAAACAACCAAAGGAGGCTCGCAGCAAGACAAATAGAATTTAAAATGGAAAAAAGTAGCAATAACAAAAAAATTTTTAAATAAGCAAGAGGGAGGAAAAAAAAAAAAAAAGGAAAACCCATTAGGCAACGAGCAGATTTTTCAGCAGAAACTTTGCAAGCCAGAAGGTAGTAGCATGATATATTCAAAGTACTGAAAGTGAAAAATCTACATCCAAAAATCCTCTATCCAGCAAAGGTACCATTCAAAATAGGAGAGATGAAGACTTTCTAATACAAAAACTAAAGGCATATATTACCATTAAGCCAGCTTGAAATGAAATGTTAAAGGGAATCTTTGAATGGAAAGGAGCGGCCATAAGTGACAGTTCAAAAAGAAATAATCACAGGGGCAATAAAAATAAGTATATCAGCAAATCAGTCAAGGAAATCACAAAATAAAAGGATGCAAAATATGACAACATACACCTAAAAGATGATGTGGGGAGGAAGAGGAGTAAGACACTGTTGATAAGTAACCATCAACAAAATAGACTGCTAGGGGCGCCTGGGTGGCCCAGTCGGTTAAGCGTCTGCCGTTGGCTCAGGTCATGACCCCAGGGTCCTGGGATTGAGCCCAGCATCGGGCTCCCTGATCCGCAGGAATCCTGCTTCTCCCTCTCCCTCTCCTCCTGCTTGGGTTCCCTCTCTCACTGTGTCTTTCTCTGTCAAATAAATACAATCTTTAAAAAAAAAACAATATAGACTGCTATAGGCAGAAGATGTTATATATAAATCTACTAACTTCAAATCAAAAATCATTTATAGATACACAAAGAATGAAGAAAAAGCAATCCAAGTTTACCACTAAATAAAACCAGCAAACCATTAAAGAGAAAAAGACAAGAAAGGTCAGAGAAAAATTATAAAAACAACCACATAACAAACACAAAAATGGCAATAAACACATATTTATCAATTATTACTTTGAATGTAAATGAACTAAATGCCCCACTCAAAAGACATTCTGTGACGCACTAGATAAAAAAAACAAAAGACCCATCCATACAGTGCCTATAAGAGACTCATTTCAAACTTAAAGACACCTGCATATTAAAAGAGAGGGGATGGGGCGCCTGGGTGGCTCAGTCATTAAGCAGCTGCCCTCGGCCCAGGTCATGATCCCAGGGTCCTGGGATCGAGCCCCGCATCGGGCTCCCTGCTCTGCAGGAAGCCTGCTTCTCCCTCTCCCACTCCCCCTGCTTGTGTTCCCTCTCTCGCTGTGTCTCTCTCTGTCAAATAAATAAATAAAATCTTTAAAAATAAAAAAAATAAAAGAGAGGGGATGGAGAAATATTTATCATAATGGCTGTTAGAAGAAAGCCAGAGTAGCAATACCTGTATCACACAAAATAGACTTTACAACAAAGTCTATAACTAGAGACAAAGAAGAACACTATATAACAAAGGGACAAACCAACAAGAAGACATAAAAATTATATTTATTCATCCAACATGGGAGCACTCAAATACATAAAATAGTCGATAACAAACAAAGAAAAATCAACAGTAATAAAATAATAGTACAGGACTTTAAAACAACATACACATCAATGGACAGATCATCCAAACAGAAAATCAACAAGGAAAGAGTGGCTTTGAGTACAACACTGGAACAGAGAGATACTAAAAAATATATTCAGAACATTCATTCTAAAATAGCACAATACACATTTCTCTCAAGGTGCACATTGAATATTCTCCAGCACAGATCACATATTAAGACACAAAACAGGGCTCAGCAAATTCAAAAAGATAAAAGTCTTACCATGCATCCTTTCTGATCACAATGCTACGAAACTTGGAATCAGCCACAAGAGAAAAAATGGAAAGAATACAAATATATGGAAGTCAAATAATATGCTACTAAACAGTGAATGGGTCAATCAAGAAGTCAAAGAAGAAATCAAAAAGTACATGGAAACAAAGGAAAATGAAAACACAATGATCCAAAATATTCGGAATATAGTTAAAGCATTATAAGAGGGAAGTTTATAGAAATACAGGCCTACCTAAAGACTCAGGAAAAATCTCAACTAAACAATCTAATCTTATACCTAAAGGAGCTGGAAGAAGAACAAAAAAGAAAATTTCAAGCCAGCAAAAAGAAGGAAAAAATAACAGAACAGAAATAAAAACAAAAAAACTAAAAGAGCAATATAAAAGACCAGTGAAACCAAGAGATGGATCCATGAAAGATCAACAGAATTTGTAAATCTCTAACCAGTTTCATAAAAAAAAAAATACTCAAACAAAATCACAAAAGAGAGAAGAGAAATAACAAACAACACCACAGAAATGCAAACAATTGTAAGACAATATGATGAAAAATCATGTGTAAACAAATTGTACAACCTGGAAGAAATGGATAAATTACTAGAAACATATAAACTACCAAAACTGAAACAGGAAGAAATAGAAAACTTGAACAGACCAATAACCAGCAAAGAAATTGAATCAGTAATCAAAAAACTCCCAAAAAACAAAAGTCCCAGGTCAGATGGCTTCACAGGTGAATTCTACCAAACATTTAAATTAATACCTGTTCCCCTCAAACTATTCCAAACAACAGAAAAGGAAGGAAAACTTATAAATGCATTATTTGAGGCCAGCATTACCCTGATAACAAGACCAGATAAAGACTCCACACACACACACACAAAAAAAAAAAAACTGCAAAAATCCTCAAAAAAACCTGCAAAAATCCTCAAAAAACACTAGTAAACCAAATCCAACAGTACATTTTAAAATATTATAAACCACAGTCTATGTGATTTAATCCTGGGATGCAAGGGTGGTTCAATATTTGCAAATCAATCAACAGGATATCACATCAATAAGAGAAAGGATAAAAAATATGATTATTTCAACAGATATAAAAAAGCATTTGATAAAGTACAACATCCATTCATGATAAAAAAAAAAAACTTCAACAAAGTAGTTCTACAAAAAACATACCTCAACATAATGAAGGCCTTATATGAAAACCCCAGAGTGGACATCATACTCAATTGGGAAAACCTGAGAGCTTTTCCCCTAAGAGAAAGAACAGAACAAAACAAGGATGTCCACTCTCATCACTTCTATTCAACATAATACTGGAAGTCCTAGCCACAGCACTTAGACAATAAAAAGCAATAAAAGGCCTTCAAATTGGTAAGGAAGAAGTAAAAATGTCACTATTTTCTGATGATATGCTATATATAGAAAACCCTGAAGATTACACCAAAAAACTACTAAAATAAATGAATTCAGTAAAGTTGCAGGATACAAAATCAATGTGCAGAAATCTGTTGCACTCCTAGACACTAATAATAAAGCAGCAGAAAGAGAAATTAAGAAAAGTATCCCATTTACAACTGCACCAAAAACAGTAAAATATATAGAAATAAACTTAACAAAAGAGGTGAAAAAACCTATACTCTGAAAACTCTAAACCACTGATGAATGAAATTGAAGACAACACAAAGAAATGTAAAGTCATTCTGTGTTCGGAGGTTAAAAGAATATTGTTAAAATGTCTATACTAGCCAAAACAATCTACAAATTTAATGTAATGCTATCAAAATGTCAACATGGGGTGCCTGGGTGGCTCAGGTGGTTAAGCGTCTGACTCTTGGTTTCAGTTCAGGTCATGACCTCACAGTTATGAGATGGAGCCCTGCGTTGGGTCTCAATGCTCAGTGGGGAGTCTGCTTCTTTATCTCTCCCTCTGCCCCTCCCCCCACTTGTGTGCTCTCTCTCTCTCAAATAAACAAATAAATCTTATAAAAAAAAATACCAACAGCATTTTTCACAAAAGTAGAGAAAACAATCCTAAAATTTGTATGGAACCACAAAAGACCCAAAACAGTGAAAACAACCTTGAAAAAGAAAAACAAAAATACTGAACCATAGGGTAGCTCTATTTTTAATGTTTTGAGGAACCTCCACACTGTTTTCCAAAGTGGCTGTACCACCTTGCATTCCCACCAACAGTGTTAAGAGGGTTCTCCTTTCTCCACAACCTCTCCAACAGTTGTTACTTCTTGCCTTGTTAATTTTTGCCATTCCAACTTGTCTAAGGTGGTATCTCAATGTGGTTTTGATTTGAATTTCCCTGATGGCTAATGATGATGAACATTTTTTCATGTGTCTGTTAGCCAATTGTATGTCTTCTTTGGAGAAGTGTCTGTTCATGTCTTCTGCCCATTTTTTGACTTGATTATTTGGTTTTTGGGTGTTGAGTTTGAGAAATTCTTTATAGATCTTGGATATCAGCCCTTGGTCTGTAGTGTCATTTGCAAATATCTTCTCCCATTCCGTGGGTTATCTCTTTCTGTTGTTGACCGTTTCCTTTGCTGTGAAGAAGCTTTTTATATTGATGAAGTCCCAAAAGTTCATTTTTGCTTTTGTTTCCTTTGCCTTTGGAGACTTGTCTTGAAAGAAGTTGCTGTAGCCAATGTCGAAGAGGTTATTGCCTATGTTCTCCTCTAGGACTTCCATGGATTCCTGTCTCACATTGAGGTCTTTCAACCATTTTGAGTTCATCTTTGTGTATGGTGTAAGCGAATGGTCAAGTTTCATTCTTCTGTATATAGCTGTCCAATTTTCCCAGCACCATTTATTGAAGAGACTGTCTTTTTTCCATTGCATATTTTTTCCTGCTTTGTCAAAGATTAGTTGACCATAGAGTTGAGGGTCCATATCTGGGCTCTCTATTCTGTTCCACTGATCTATGTGTCTGTTTTTGTGCGAATACCATGCTGTCTTGGTGATCACTGCTTTGTAATATAGCTTGAAATTGGGCAAAATGATGCCCCAGCTTTGTTTTTCTTTTTCGACATTTCCTTGACAATTTAGGGTCTTTTCTGGTTCCATATAAATTTTAGGTTTGTTTGTTCAGCACTTTGAAAAATGCCATTGGTATTTTGATTGGGATGGCATTAAAAGTATAGATTGCTCTGGGCAGCATAGACATTTTAACAATGTTTATTCTTGTGATCCATGAGCATAGAATGTTTTTCCATCCTTTTGTGTCTTCTTCAATTTCTTTCATAAGTGTTCTGTAGTTTCTAAAGTATAGATCCTTCACCTCTTTGGTTAGGTTTATTCCAAGGTATCTTATGGTTTTTGGTGCTATTGTAAATGGAACTGATTCCCTAATTTCTCTTTCTATAGTTACATTGTTAGTGTATAGGAAAGCAACTGATTTCTGTGCTTTGATTTTGTATCGTGCCACATTACTGAATTGCTCTATGAGTTCTAGGAATTTAGGGGTGGAGTCTTTTGGGTTTTCCACATAAAGTATCATGTCATCTGCAATGAGAGAGAGTTTGACTTCTTCTTTGCCTATCTGAATACCTTTTATTTCTTTTTGTTGTCTGATTGCTGTTGCTAGGACTTCTAGTACTATGTTGAACAACAGTCGCTAGAGTGGGCATCCCCGTTGTGTTCCTGATCTTAATGGAAAGGCTCACAGCTTTTGCCCACTGAGAATATTTGCTGTGGGCTTTTCATAGAGCTACCCTATGACCCAGCAATTGCACTACTGGGTATTTACCCCAAAGATACAGATGTAGTGAAAAGAAGGGCCACGTGCACCCTAATGTTCATAGCAGTAATGTCCGCAATAGCCAAACTGTGGAAAGAGCCTAGATACCCTTCAACAGATGAATGGATAAAGAAGATGTGGTCCATATATACAATGGAATATTACTCAGCCATCAGAAAGGATGAATACCCACCATATGCATCAACATGGACGGAACTGGAGGAGATTATGCTACGTGAAGTAAGTCAAGTAGAGAAAGTCAATTTTCATATGGTTTCACTTACTTGTGAAACATAAGGAATAGCATAGAGGACATTAGGAGAAGAAAGGGAAAAATGAAGGGAGGAAAATCAGAGGGGGACTATGGACTATGGACTCTGAGACTCTAAGGACTCTGAGAAACAATCTGAGGGTTTTAGAGGGGAGGTGGGTAGAAGGATGGGTTAGCCCGGTGATGGGTATTAAGGAGGGCATGTAGTGCATGGAGCACTGGGTATCATATGTAAACAATGAATCATGGAACACTATATCAAAAACTAATGATGACCTGTATGGTGACTAAAAAAACGTAATTTAAAAAAAAAGAAAAGAAAAACAAAAATGGAATTTTTACAATTCCAGACTTCAAGTTATGTTACAGAGCTGTAGCAATCAAAACAGTATGGTACTGGCATAAAAATAGACTCATAGATCAATGTAACAGAATAGAAAACACAGGAATATACACACAATAATATGGTTAATTAATCTTTGACAAAAGAGGAATGGATATGCAATGGGAAAAATGCAGTCTCTTCAACAATTGGGGCTGGGAAAACTGAACGGCAACATGCAAAAGAATGAAACTGGACCACGTTCTTTCATCATATACAAAAATAAACTCAAGATGGATGAAAGACCTAAATATGAGACCTAAAACCATAAAAGTCCTAGAGAGCACAGGCAGTAATTTCTCTGACATCAGCCATATCAACATTTATCTAGTTACGTCTCCTGAGGCAAGGGAAATAAAAGCAAAAATAAACTAGGTTCTGCACAGTGAAAGAAACAGTCAACAAAACTAAAAGGCAATGTACTGAATGGGAGAAGATATTTGCAAATGACATATCCAATAAAGGGTTAGTATCCAAAATAAATAAAGAACTCACACAACTCAACATCCAAAAAACAAATAATCCAATTTAAAAATTAGGCAGAAAACATGAATAAACTTTTCTCCAGATAAGACTTCATAATGTCCAACAGACACATGAAAAGATTTTCAACATCTCTCATTATCAGGGAAATGCAAATCAAAACTACAATGAAGGGTGCCTGGGTGGCTCAGTCGTTAAGTGTCTGCCTTTGGCTCAGGTCATGATCCCAGGGTCCTGTGATCGAGCCCCACATCAGGCTCCCTGCTCCACAGGAAGCCTGATTCTCCCTCTCCCATTTCCCCTGCTTGTGTTCCCTCTGTCGCTGTGTCTTTCTGTGTTAAATAAATAAATAAAATCTTTAAAAAAAAAAAACTACAATGAGATATCATCTCACACCTGTCAGAATGGTTAAAATCAACAACACCAGAAACAACAGGTATTGGCATGGATGCAGAGAAAGAAAAGGGAACCATCTTGCACTGTTAGTGGAAATGCAAAGTGGCACAGCCACTCTGGAAAAACAGTATGGAGGTTCCTCAAAAAGTTAAAAATAGAACTACCCTATGATCCAGCAATTGCACTACTAGGTATTTACCCAAAGAATACAGAAAAACTAATTCAAAGGGATATATGCCCCGTAATGTTGATAGCAGCATTATCTACAATAGCCAAATTATGGAAGGAGCCCAAATGTCCATCAACTGATGAATGGACAAAGAAGGTGTGGTGTGTACACACACATACACACACACACAGGAATATTATTCAGCCATAAAGAGGAATGAAATCTTGACATTTGTAAAAACATGGATGGAGCTAGAGAGTATAATGTTAAGTGAAATAAGTCAGTCAGGAAAGACAAATATCATATGATTTCATTCACTCATATGTGGAATTTAGGAAACAAAACAAACAAGCAAATGGAAAAAGAGCGAGAAAGCAAGAAACATACACTTAATTATAGAGAACAAACTAATGGTTACCAGAGGGGAGGGGGTGATGTATTAAATAGTGATGGGAATTAAGGAGTGCACTTGTGATGGAATTTTTGAGTCACTATATTGTACACCTGAAATTAATACAACACTGTATGTTAACTATACTGGAATTAAAATTTAAAACTTAGTAAAAAAATGTAACATATAATCTGAAAAATACTCTGCACTATTCTCAATAAATATTCACAAACGGAATACACCTGACTTTCTCACTTATACCCCCACTCTTTGGTAACCAGTATCCTGGCTTCTAACACCATAATTTATTTTTGCCTGTTTTTGAACTTTATACAAATATGTACATATAGTAGGCAATCTTTTGTGACTAGCTTTTTTCCCCTTGACCTTATATTTGTCAGATTCATCCATGTTGTTGTATACAACAGGTCTAGTTCATTCATTCTTATTACTGTAAAATAGTGTGATTTTGTCACAATGTATTTACCCATTAAATTGTCAGTATGCATTATTAATCTATCTCTATAAATTTTTTCATAACAACCCCACAAAGCTGGTTTCAGAGTACATGAAATGGAAGGAGTACAATTTCTGGAGTTAACAAATATCTAGTTGAAGCTTGCTTCTGTTAATAACTTTCTGTCTGTGGACAAGTTATTTGACCATTATGGGTCTTGACTTCCTCATCTGTAGGAAGTGGAAAATAATGCTTAATTGAGATAACAAACAACAAGCACCTACTATGTGGTAATTATTATTTTAAAGCATGTAAAGTATTTGATGTTGGCTTGAAAATCACTTATGGATTACTGTCACACAGCTTAGCTCTTGAGCATGTTGAGTACTTGACTCTTCTAGCTAATACATTATGGGCCACTAAGACTCAAACAAGGGATGAGGTGATCTGAAATTCAAATTGTAGCTTTTCATGGTTATTTGCTCCTGCTTCCTTCCTCTCTGTTCCAGGGTATGCACTCACATTTGGAATCCAGGGCAGACTAATACCCTTAGCCTCACCTACTCTATCAGGGTTCATTTGTTCCATCTTCTTTATTTTTTTCAACATTATCTAACTCCAGAACAAGCCCTTTTCCTAAAGTTCCTTCTATGATCTCTGTTCATGGAGAAGAAGTAACAGTAAGACTGGCAAACCCATACATTACTGTCAATGCCTACTTGCCTGACATCTGTTGGGTGAGAACACACTATATCATAGCTTCCACACACGCTCCAACTCTTCAGAAAGTGGGTTAAATGCAGATTCAGATGTCTTAGGCCATTTGGCCCTTATTCTCACCAGAGAATACACAAAGGCTCAATTCAGTGACTGTTCTTTGGCAAGAGCATCCTTGAAAAAGAACTGAAAACATAATACTGTGGGCAATTCTGACAAGCCCCAAAAAATATGAATCAAAGGGTACAAATACTTTCTCTGTCATGTGTCTATGGTAGATGACTAAGTCTTTATTCTGCCATCTCCAATGGACAGCCCAGCATTCTACACTGCAGGATGAAAGAACCATTATGAACAGAACTGGACTGAGTTTGGTTTGTCCTTCCTTGACCTTGGTGCAGGGGGTTTGGGGGCATTGAATGGTGGTGAGAAGGGGAACAGTGGTGGGAAGGGTTCTGCTAATCAAGTGATAGCTAAAATATACACATGGGAAATTACTCACAAGATTTGCATGTGCTGGGACTTTTGAGAGGTGAGAGGAATAGAACGAGTTAACCAAACAGGAGTCTAGAGTAGGTAGACAAAAAATCTCTAAGCCAAGTAGACAAGAAATTAGGAGAAAAGGGTAAAGAAGGGGATCATCCTTGATCTATCCTAGCCACCAGAAATTAATACTCATATTAATCCAGTATAAGAAATGTGAAAATTGGGGAGCCTGGGTGGCTCAGTCGTTAAGCGTCTGCCTTTGGCTCAGGTCATGATCCTGGGATCGAGCCCCGCATCTGGCTCCCCACTCCATGGGAAGCCTGCTTCTCCCTTTCCCACTCCCCCTGCTTGTGTTCCCTCTCTCGCTGTGTCTCCCTCTGTCAAATAAATAAATAAAATCTTAAAAAAAAAAAAAAGAAATGTGAAAATTCATGGACTCAGAGCCAAGAAACTTGAGTTCAAATCCTGAATTTGTCACTTGCATTTGTCACTATAAAATGAGCTTAATAATAACCACCAACAAGATTTAATTAAGGTTCCAGACTAGAATAGTAGTGTGATCAACCAATAGTAATGTGATCAACCCTACCAGTGAAAAGTGAAGGTGTGGCTGATAGGAGTCGAGGGTTTAAAGGTAGTAAAGGAAAACAGAAGTGTTAATATCTTCATCTTACAGAGCCACAGTCAAAAGTGAGTAACGGAGTAAGAAATAGGGATTAAGTATATTATTTAAAGTAACAGAGGTAAGTAAAAGGATGTTATAGTTATCAGAACTTAGAAGTGTTAGAACAGATAGTTAGGCTTTAACAGGATGTCTGGAGGCCAGTAAAGTGGGAGTCACGGGCCCATTATCAAGAAAGTTAGAAACCTGTCTTGGCAGTATTCCAAAATCAAAGCCAAAGGAAGCCGGATCACACCAGACAGGCCCTAGACAAAGAAGGCCAGAGAGCCTGACCAAGTAAGGGAGAAAAGGCATGAAACCCTGCTCCCCAAGAAATCCCCTCCACAAATAACAAATATTCTACCCCTTAGTTAATAACTGTTAATAAAAGATAGAGACCCCAAACGCTAGGCACAACTCTCACTTGAGTTCACCAGCTCTCAGATCTCAAGAATGTACTCTCACTTTAATAAACTCGTCCACTTTTACCACTCAACCACTGTGTCTGATCCATCCTTGAATTCTTTCTTGCGATGAAACAAAGAGCCTCTGGCAACAAACCGGAGATAGGCGGGGAGGAGGCGTCAGGGTCTGGGGATCTCCCCAGTCCACCCAGCAACAGAAGGGGAGGGAAAGAGAGAGGTGTTGAGCAATGACTTCCTCTATTCACAGCAAGACAAAATAAATAATTTCTCAAGTGGATAATGCAGTAGCAATAAAAGCATTTTTTTAAATATGAAAGTAACTACCAAAAGAATATGAATGGTTAAAAATATATGACTTTGAGGAGTGGGGAAAGAATGAAGACTGTTGAGTTTTTTAACAGATTTTATTGTATTATTTTATTTTAAATTATTGTGCAAGTGTGTGTTGTATATAAGTTCAATTTTTACAGTGGAAAAAATAAACTTTTTTTTCTCAAAATTCAAGGGTTGTAAAATGGGATTAGTCTGATTACATTGCAGATTACACACTAAAATTTGAAGAAAACAAACATCCATCTAATTGCATAAGTATCCCAACTACCATACAGAGATTAGAAGACATATCCTATTTAATTGGAAAAGAGAGACCAACAGAGTTTTAGCATAAAGAGGTGGTTTGCAAACTTTTTAGCCAATAGAGTCCGATTCTAAAACAAATATTACCCCAAAAGTTCAGTATATAAAACAGATCCAAGAGAAACTGCTCCGGCTAAAGTAGGGAGTTAGGAGCCCTACCAGCACAGTTTCCCCTGGGAAAAAATATCCTCTTATGGAGAGGATACCTGTGAAATCATCTGGCCCATGATTCTATGCTTGGGAACCCAACCATCTGAGGTATTTAGAAGCTACTGTATAAAAAAGCTAGTGTCCAAGACATCACAGAATGGCTGATCAGATAGAGAAACTGTTGTCTTTGTGAAATATCTGTTACAAAATGGCCTTTTGAGATTCTGATTATTCAAAGAGCCTGTCGACTGGGACTGAGTCAGCCAAGTTGAACTGACAACAGAGTTCATTGGTCTGCAAATGGACTCTGCAAACATTGTAACTTGCATTACCCAGCAAATTCCCTAACCAATAGCTCAAAATCTATTACAGGAGTCACAGGAGAAGAGTATCATTTGAATGTTACACATCAATCCCCACCATGCATGCTCCAACACTTTCCACAGATTTCACATAAGACATTCATTATTTCAAGAGGTACTATCATCAGCATCATTTGAAGAGGCTAATCCTCTTTGAACAACAAGATAAGTTTATTCCAAATATGTCCCCTCTTAGTTCCCAGCACTCTCAATTATTTGCCCCTCCCCTTTTTTTAACTTCCTATGACAAAAAGACTTCTCAAACACCCTGCAGAGCCAGAGACACGAATCTGGAGATCCAGTGACATGAAACCTCTCCAGGTACCAGTAGTCACGTGGGAAACATTCATTGCCACTGTATTTCTCTTCCTGTCTCACTCATTAACTTTTCTCCTTGTGAATTTTTAATCAGAGTAAGACTATCACCAATTGAACAATTTCATGGAAAGTGTTCTATTCTCCCTGTTTTACTGCCAATAACAATGATAATGATGAGGATGATGATAACAACAACACTAACATGTATACATGCCAGGTGCTATTCGAATAATTTTATATATGTTATATATGTTAACTAATTTAATTAATTCTATATCTATGTGTATATGAATTTTCATCACATGCTGCCTTCCTGTTGATTCTGAATCCAGAGAACCTATGAAATGGCAGAAGCTTTCTACCAAAAGTAAATACTCGGACCTAAATGTGAGACCTGAAACCAAAAGTCTCCTAGAAGACAATATAGGCAGTAACCTCTTTGACATCAGCCAACATTTTCCTAGATATGTCACCTTGGGCAAGGAAAACAAAAGCAAAATTAAACTACTGGGGGAGGGAGGCAAGATGGTGGAAGAGTAGGGGAACTCCTTTCATCTGGTCCCTAGAATTTAGCTAGATAACTATCAAACCATTCTGAACACCCATGAATTCAGCCTGAAATGTAAGAAAAGAATTGCTGGAATTCTACAAACAGAAAAGTGACCACTTTTTGCAAGGTAAGAGGTGCAGAGAAGTGAATCTGAGGGGATATATCGGAAGATAAATGGTGGGGGGAGGTAGCCTCTGTAAGCCAGCTACTGGAAAGTGATATAGACCAGGAGCGCAAAATCCGAACCTTTACAAGTCTGCTCCAGTGAGAGACGTCCCTTCCTGAAAGGTGCTCAAGTGGAGAAACAGGGAGGAATGCTAGCCGGGACACTGTGAGTGTGGTCTCAGGAACCCGGGAGTCACAGAAAGAACAGGGGTACCTGAGCCGGCAGAGTTCCCAAGCATTGAAGCACGGAAACTGGTTGCAGTCAGCGAGCCCAAGAGGGGACTCTCAGCTCCATTCACCATAAACCCCAAAGTGCGGCACTATTGGGCAACCACTCTCCATGCAGGGCCCTGAAAGGGGCAGAGACCCAGCAACCCTCCGCCTTCCCCCAGGAGGGGCATCGCGGGTACGTGCAGGACCAGGTGACTGCTCTCTGTGTGGGGAAACAAAAGCAAAAATGAACTACTGGGACTTCATCAAGATAAAAAGCTTCTGCACAGCAAAGGAAACAGTCAACAAAACTAAAAGGCAACCTATGGAATGAGAGAAGATATTTGCAAATGACATATCAGATAAAGGGCTAGTATCCAAGATCTGTAAAGAACGTATCAAACTCAACACCCAAAAAACCAAATAATCCAGTGAAGAAATGGGCAGAAAACATGAACAGACATTTTTCCAAAGAAGACATACAAATGGCCAACAGACGCATGAAAAATGTTCCACAGGGGCGCCTGGGTGGCTCAGTTGGTTAAGCGACTGCCTTCGGCTCAGGTCATGATCCCGGAGTCCCGGGATCGAGTCTCGCATCGGGCTCCCTGCTCAGCGGGGAGTCTGCTTCTCCCTCTGACCCTCCTCCCTCTCATGCTGTCTCTCATTCTCTCTCTCGCTAATAAATAAAATCTTAAAAAAAAAAAAAAGAAAAGAAAAATGTTCCACAATACTTGGCATCAGGGAAATACAAATCAAAACCACAATGAGATACCACCTCACACCAGTCAGAATGGCTAAAATTAACAAGACAGGAAACAACAAATGTTGGCAAGGATGTGGAGAAAAGGGAAACCTCTTATACTGTTGGTGGGAAGGGAAGCTGGTATAGCCACTCTGGAAAACAGTATGGAGGTTCCTCAACAAGTTAAAAATAGAGGGGCGCCTGGGTGGCTCAGTCAATTAAGTGTCTGCCTTCGGCGCAGGTCATGATCCTGGGGTCCTGGGATCGAGTCCCCCATCAGGCTCCCTGCTCAGTGGGGAGGCCTGCTTCTCCCTCTCCCACTCCCCCTGCTTGTGTTCCCTCTCTTGCTGTGTCTCTCTCTGTCAAATAAATAAAAAATAAAATCTTTAAAAAAAAAAAAAGTTAAAAATAGAGCTACCCTATGACCCAGCAATTACACTACTAGGTATTTACCCCAAAGATACAAATGTAGTGATCTGAGGGGGCATCTGCACCCCAATGTTCATAGCAGCAATGTCCAATGGCTTTCCACAATAGCCAAATTGTGGAAAGAGCCAAGATGTCCATCGACAGATGAATGGATAAAGATGTGGTTCATATATACAATGGAATATTACTCAGCCATCAGAAAGGATGAATACCTACCATTTGCATCAACATGGATGGAACTGGAGGGTATTATGCTAAGTGAAATAAGCCAAGCAGAGAAAGACAATTATTATATGGTTTCACTCATATGTGGAATATAAGGAATAGCACAGAGGACCATAGGGGAAGGGAGAGAAACCTGAATGGGAAGAAATCAGAGAGGGAGACAAACCATGAGAAACTCTGGACTCTGGGAAATAAATTCAGGGTTGCAGAAGGGAAGGGGGGTGGGGCGATGGGTAACTGGGTGATGGACATTAAGGAGGGCACGTGATCCGATGAGCACTGGGTGTTATATACAACTAATGAATCATTGAACACTACATCAAAAACTAATGATGTACTGTATGTTGGTTAATTGAACTTAAGAAAAAAAGAAAAAGAAGATGTGGTATGTGTATATATATACACACACACAATGGAATATTACTCAGCCATCAGAATTTACATCAATGTGGATGAACTGGAGGGTATTATGCTGAGCAAGGTAAGTCAATAAGAGAAAGACAATTATGATATGGTTTCACTCATATTTGGAATGTAAGACACAGTGCAGAGGATCATAGGGGAAGGGCAGGAAAACTGAATGGGAAGTCATCAGAGAGGGAGACAAACCATGAGAGACTCTTAACTCTGGGAAACAAACTGAGGATTGCTGGAGGGGAGGTGGGTGGGGGGATGGGGTAATTGGGTGATGAGCATTAAGGAGGGCACGTGTTGTGATGAGCACTGGGTGTTATGCACAACTGATAAATTATTGAACACTAAAAAATAAAATAAAATAAAATATTGGGACTACACGAAAATAAAAAACTGCACAACAAAGGAAACTATCAACAAAATGAAAGACAACCTACTGAATGAGAGAAGATATTTGCAAATGGTATATCTGATAAGGAGTCAGTATTCAAAATATATACAGAACATGTACAACTCAATATCAACAAGCAAATATCCAGTTAAGAAATGGACAGAGGACATGAACAGACATCTTTCCAAAGAAGACATCTAGTTGGCCAATAGTAACCAGAAAAGATGCTTAACATCACTCATCATCAGGGAAATGCAAATCAAAACCAGGATGAGATACCACCTCACACCTGTCAGGAAGGCTAAAATCAGCAACACAGGGAACAACAGGTATTGGCAAGGATGCAGAGAAAGAAAGGGGAACCCTCTTGCATTGCTGCTGGGAATGTAAGCTGGTACAGCCACTGTGGAAAACAGTATGGAGGTTCCTCAAAAAATCAAAAATAGAAATAACATATGATCCAGTAATCCCACTACTGGGTGTTTACCCAAAGGAAAAAAGGGCACTAATTCAAGAAGATATATGCAGCCCTATATTTACAACAGCATTATTTATAATAACCAAGATATGAAAGCAACCCAGTGTCCACTGATAGATGAATGGGTAAATAAGATGTGATATATACTACTCAGCAATAAAAAAGAATGAGATCTTGCCATTTGTGACAACATAGATGGACATAGAGGGTATTATGTGAAATAAGGTCAAACAAACACAAATACCATATGATTTCACTTACATGTGCAATCTAAAAAACAAAACAAATGATCAAACGAAGAAACAAACTAACCAACCCAAAAGAAACTCTTAAATACAGAGAACAAACTGGTTGCTGCCAGAGGGGAGCTGGGTGGGGGGGATGGGTAAAATGGATAAAGGGAATCAAGAAGTACAAACCTCTAGTTATTAAACAAATAATTCAACTGTAATTACTTTGTTCAGTTCAGTGTTACCAAATAGAAATTTAATGCAACCCATAGCTATAATTTTTACCTTTCTAGCAATCATATTAAGAAAAGGAAAAAGAAACAGGTGGATTTAATTTCAATGATCTATCTTATTTTACCCACTATATCGAAAATACCATTCAACATGTGATCAATATAAAATATTAATGATATTTTACATTTTTCACACCATCTTCAAAATCTAGCACATATTTTACATTTCCAGCACAGTAAATTCTGACTAGCCAATTTCTACTACTGAATAGATGCACTTTTAGTTAATTACCCTTAGAATCTCACACAGATTAGATTAAGAATTATTTGTCCATTGTTTTTGTTGTACATATGAGAAAACTGAGGCCAAGAGAGAAGTGCTATCTTTCATAAAGACTTTTTTTTCCCCTTGGGATCCTTGTGGAGAAAAATAATGGCCTACTTTTCATACTACTTGTATAATTTCTGCTAACCATATTTACATGGAGAATTGCATCATTTTTTATGAAATACTGGACATGTGAGTTTGCCTTTATTAGAAAAGGTGACTCCTTGAATTGGAGCATAAAAAATTGGAGTTATTTCTCAGAACATGCAGGCAGACTGAGTTGGACCCTGCTGCAAAGGTTTTTGTTTTGTTTTTCCTCTAGGCTCAAAGCTTTTGGGTTACTTGGCAAATTGAAGTAGTACATCTAATTGTGGTGTATGTTGCCTCTAAAAGAAGAAGAGATCAACTTAGCATTGTCCCTCTTAGCAGACCATGCTTAGTGGATGGGTAACAGGGAATTCCTCCCCCACCATTTTTTAAAGTAATTTCTATGTCCAACATGGGGCTTGAAATCATGACCTCAAGATCGAGGGTCACATGCTCTACCAACAGAGCCAGCCAGGTGCCCCAAGGAACCCTTCATTTTAACCATTAAATTTTTCCATGGAGTATTACCAAGATATGTACCTGCAGCAGCTCCATCTGGACCTGTGACCTGGGATTCAAGGCTTTTTTTTTTTCCCCCCCCAGACTTACAATCGAGAGAAATGAATTCAATTCCAAGCTCTGCCACTCCCTGGTTGAATGACTTTAAACACTACACCTCACTGAATCTTAGTGTCCTCATCAGTAAAAAAAGGACAATTGAGTTCTACTTTACAAGGTTCAAATGAGAACATACATCTATATTTGTAAGGGCCTAGCAAAGCATATTCCACTACCAGTTAAGTCACAGAGCCAACTAGCAGCAGTGCTGAGTGTATCAGTCTGGGCCCAATCAAAAGATAAAAACCACTATATAGATTTATTAAACTCCAAACGTATTAAACTAAAAAAAAAAAAAAAAAACTAACTATAATATATAAGGAAATTCTTTACAGTACCCTGAGGCTGAGGGAAGGTACCCATGGAAGGGCAAATTTGGAAGGGGCTCCAAACTCACTGGAAAGGGTGTAATTTAAGCAGAGAAGTTAGCTTAAATTGGTTTGGCCTGGTGTTCTAGAGTCACTAGGTAAGCAGGAAACAACTCTCCAGAGTGCAGGTGGGGAGCAAGCAGCAACTAGTGGAGTAGGAATAGAGAATGGGAACCTTTTAGGTTACCAATAAGCTTTGCAGGACCAGCCTGCCTCAGTAGGAACCCCCTAAGGAGCAAGCAGGCTGTATGGGGGCTGGCAGAGGAAGCTGGGAGCAGCAGCTCTGTTACAAACCTTCAGTCAGCAGGTGGGAGAGGTGTGGGGCCTACAGAGGGAAGCTGGGGGACAGAATGAGTGGGAGGCCTTCAGGGAGAGACCTAAATTGAGAGACCTGCAGATAAGTTATTGCCAGGCCAGGCAGAGGCTTCAAAGGCACTGAGGGGCCATGTATTCTAGATGTGTGGCTGGGTCAGAGCCCCCACCAGATAGCTCACTCCCTCTCTACTGACCCCCACTTTGCAGCAGTTGGAAACTTCAGGAGAGCCCCTTCTTCCTGCAATATCCCTCCAGCACCATCTCCTGAGAAAGCTTAACAGCTTGATCATTGTAAAGGAGAGATGCTTAATGGAATTCCGTCCATTTTCACAGAATAGGTATTGAGAAGTGTTGGAACTGATAGGCAATAATTTGAAAACACACAGGGGTAGACCAAAAGCTGCATTTTCTAGTCCTTAGTTCACTGCTCTTTCTATTACCCTAAATTTTACTTACTACCAGGATAATTCTAGATAGTTTCTTGAAAACAGCCCTCACACTGAGAGTTGGTCACTCTCCTTTTAGGTGTGCAAGTTGACCCTACGGTAAAGAAGTAGAAAAAAAAAAGACCGATAGGAATACAAGAATATAACCTTTCTGAGTCTCAGTTTCTTCACTGAGAAAATGGGTATTATACATCCTACTTCATAGGTTTACTGTAAGAATTAAGGAAGACAACATACGTAAAATCCTCAGCACAGGCCGGGGACATAGGAAATATATAATAGATATTTGTTTCCTTTCCCTCAGATGACATGAGGTCAACCACTGCACCATATTCTTAATTTCCTTTTTCCTAATCTCATCCAGGAGTGAAAGTAGACTGTGTGAAGATTTTCACATTATCTGTCCTTCTTCATAAAGATTCATTGTTACGTAACAACTGTCATGTCACTTAAGTATTTTCATACCATACTTATGATTTTAAAGGTTCTTCCCTCCTTCAATTATATATTTTCCCAATTAAGTACTTATGTTAATGAGGCTCCAGATATATCAAGTGGAATCCAGAATTGCTGGGCTATCCAGATTAACTCATTTAGCCTGAATGTCAATCACTCAAACAATACCCAGGTCAATGGGCGCCTGGGTGGCTCAGTTGGTTAAGCGACTGCCTTCGGCTCAGGTCATGATCCTGGAGTCCCGGGATCAAGTCCCGCATCGGGCTCCCTGCTCGGCAGGGAGTCTGCTTCTCCCTCTGACCCTCCTCCCTCTCATGCTCTCTGTCTCTCATTCTCTCTGTCTCAAATAAATAAATAAAATCTTTAAAAAAAAAAAAAAAAAAACAATACCCAGGTCAAGCTGACTGATGACATCCAGCAGTGACATCACATCCACTAATCTCGTCTTTCCTCTTTCCTCTCTCAACTTGCCATCTTCAATCCAAACTGCTTGTCACAATATTCCAGATAATAACCAGATGGTGTGTTCTCAATCCTTTTTAGGACCAGATGCTTAGTCAAGATGCTACATTTAGTTCTGGAAGACCATCTAGGTTACATGTTGCATACAGACTGGAGTTCAAAAAATAGGTCTATTCTTAGCTGACAAGAATAAATTTAACAATTTTTCATACCTCTTTATGAGACACTGGGGAACCAGATCCATGAGTGATCAAGGTGGAAATAATCTGAGATTATCTGGTACAATGCTGTCCAGTGGAAATTTCCACAATGACGGAAATGTTCTATGTCTGTACAATCCAACACAGGAGCTACTAGCCACATGTAGGTACCAAGCACTTGAAATGTGACTAGCATGACTGAGAAACTGAGTTGTTAATTTTATTTTATTTATATAGCTATGGATACCATATTGGACAGCAAATATCTACATTGTATGGCTTAATGGAAAGCATGTGGGATTTGAAGCTAAAAGAAATCCTAAAGTCTAAATGCTGGCTACTGTCCCTAACTATATAACTTTGGTCAGGTTTTTTTTATCTTGCCCAAACCTCAGCTGCCTCATTTGTAAAATGTGGAAAATACCAGAACCTCACACAATTGTTGTGATTAGAGAATGAAGGTAAAGCATGTAGCCCAGTGCTTAGCAAGCACATAGTAAGTGCCCTTTAAATAATGCCTACTGTCAAGCTGCTCATTTTCCAGATGGAGAAACTGAAGCTCCAAAAAGAGAAGAGACTTGTCCACAGTTGCACAGCTAGTTGGAAACATAGCCAGGAGCCAATTCCAGATTTTCTCACTTTTTTGAATGAATTTTCTTATATATATGAACCCTCCTCACCCCTAAAGAGTGAAGAGTGGTAGCCCAAACTACTCAGCTATAAAAAATATGTTATACATTTGGAGAAAATGTACCTTGGTAAAGCCTATTTGCTCCTTCCGAAAATTTTCCAGGGGTTTAATCAGCAAATCACTAGCATTGTGTACCTAGAAAAAAAGAAAGAACACACAAAACAACTTTCAGATTAGAAAGGTTCAGATTCAAGTTTCCTTGTTACTAAGGCATTACCCTGTAATACATCAACCTGCAAAATGTAAATTGATTTGCAGGTTTTGTTCATTGTTGTCACTGTCTTTTTTTCCCATACTGGTCTCTTAAAATCAAATGTTTTGAGAGGAAATGAGAGAAGGGACATTAGGGGCATTTCTCTGTAACTTCCTGGTAGTCTGATCTGAGTTTTTAATCAATAAATATCTATAGTCATGTCCAGAAACAGATACAGGGGGCCTGAAGTATATGTGGAAAAGAGAAAGAGAATGGAAAATGTATGAAAATACCAATTGCACCAAGTGCAAACCATTTCATGGGAGGCAAATGAGTTAACAGTAATAGCATCAGGATAAATCCCAGGATAAAGTGTTTCCGGTCCTGCCAGGGTGTGTCATAAAATCAGAACATTTTCTTCAGAACTTACGAGTATATTACAGCATCACAGAGAGCACTGGATCAGGCCTTCAAATTACCTACAAATGTAGGTATCAGCACCAAAGCTGATAAAAACAGCCTGTCCAAGAATGAAAAATATTGACATTAATATGGTTCTAGAGATATAAAAACACCATTTGCAAACTGGACCCCTTGCTCAGTGGACAGGCAGAGATATACAAAGCTTTGTGTTCATATAAACCTCCTGAAAGATTGCATCTGTCCAAGGCAACAAGGGGGGTTTGTTTTCTTCAGTGGGGTGAATCAGCTGTATATTAATGGAGGACCTAAGAGAATACATCTGAAGGGCTGGATTTTAGGATCCAATGCATAATTTTGATATAAGACAGGGAAATGAGGTACTGCCTTCCTTGTCAAACGAGACATAAAGTGTAAGTAAGACAAGATATATCTTCATAACAAAAGTAGAAAAAACAGTAGAAAGCCAGTTTTGACCAGTCCTGTATTCTCCAGATTAAGAGGCAGTTTTTAAAGATTTTATTTATTTATTTATTTGACACAGAGAGAGACACAGCGAGAGAGGGAACACAAGCAGGGGGAGTAGGAGAGGGAGAAGCAGGCTTCCCGCAGAGCAGGGAGCCTGATGCGGAGCTCGATCCCAGGACCCTGGGATCATGACCTGAGCCGAAAGCAGACACTTAATGACTGAGCCACCCAGGCGTCCCAAGAAGCAGTTTTTAAACTACCAGCAAAATGCATGGGCAGTTGGGGCATTAGTACATATTTTTTAATCTGTGTCCTGCAGGCACTTTGGGTCTCCTGTTTTGTGTCCAGGTATGATTCAGAGTTCAACTAAATGGGCAAACTCTCATCCAATCAAGCTCTACCAGAAGCCCTAGTACCAAAAATAAGGACATCAGTGATTCTCCTTGATCAAAAATAAGAATTCTTTTATTAAAAGTACTAGCTCAGTTAAGGAGGGCACATGATGGGATGAGCACTGGGTGTTATATACAACTGATGAATCATTGAACATGACATCAGAAACTGATGATGTACTCTATGCTGGCTAACAGAATTTAAATTTAAAAAAAAGTATTAGCACATCTCTCTTGCTCAACACACTCTATAGTTCTATGGACTGTGAGATATGTGATAATCAACTTTGTGTACATACCTGGAAACAAATTATGTCATTAGTGTCCTAGATCCAGTATAGAGAGTCATTTTTCTTCTCTCCTTTTGTGCAAGTTTTAAAACATGGCCACAAATTTTGTGACACTTTCCCCATTGAGAGGTGAGGTTTCTGTCCCCTCTACCTTTAATATGAGTGGGTTTATTACTTCTTTGAACTAATAGAGTATAGCAGAAGTGACACTATGTGACTTCTCAGACTAGGTCATAAAAGGCCAGCAACTTCCACCTGGTTCTCTTGGAACACTCCCCCTGGGGTGCCCTGAGCCACCCTATAGGAAGCTGGACTATCCTGAGACTACCAACCTAGAGAGGCCAAATACACACTTTCTGATCAAAAGTCCAGCTGAGCCCAGCCTCCCAGCCATTCCATTGAGGTGCTTGATAGGTGAGCAAAGCTTTGGACTGCTTTGGACTCTCCACCTCAACCCACCTCCCAGGTGAATACTACCACATGAAGCAGAAAAATTACCCAGCTGACGCCTACCTGAATTCCTGACCTACAACATAATGAGATAAAATTAAATGGTTTTAGTTTAAGCCACTACATTTTGGAATAGGTTGTTATGCAGCAACGGATAATTAGAAAAACTATTTCCACTTTCACAAAGGTAACACACAAAAAAGTGGTTACCTGGGACACACTGAAGAAGTTTGCCTTTGAATATGAAGTGAACATGCCATTTCTAAGGAGAGTAGTATGTGTCAAACTTCTATATGGACTTTCAGCTGAGCCCTTGCATACATAGGCAACCCAAGGATGGCACAGTTGCCAGTTTTTATGCTTCAAAGGGGATTTTCTTGTATAAGCAAGTGTGCCAGCAACTTCTTACACAGGGTCCATAAGGCCACTGCTTTTTGTATGTTTGGCCCTGTCTCCGTCAAGAAAACTAGTACATGATTCACTGAAATTGGAGGCCATAGTTCTCACTTGATCACATTGATTATAATACTGCTACCAGTCTCCTACAACACAAATAAATACTCTGAGCATTTCCTCTCTTTGACACTCATCGGTTATTATAATACTTTCTGCCAGAACACAGAGCTAGAGATGTAGGAAAAGATCACACTGAAGCTTATCTCTTTTTTTTTTTTTTTCATTTTGTTTTATCCTCAAATCTCTTAGAAGTCTAGCAACTACTCAAAAAAGCCCTTTTAATTAAACATGATCTTTATTCCCCTTTCGGATCACTACACCCATTTCATAAGCTCTCTAGCAGAAAAGCTCCTACCTGCTATCCCAGGGTAGAACCCCCAGCATGATAAGTGACACTCTGAACAACACATTAGTGAGTTTAGCTAATCAGGTTCCTATTATATGAATCCCAATTAACACTAGGTAGGGAATTTAGCAGATTAGAGATGGTACTCAATCCAGCAGTGTAGGATTGTTCATGAATCTTTGATGGATAACTAATTACCAAAAGAAGTCATTGAGGATATACTGCTTGAAATAGTATGGGTCTCTTTAGGTCATTCTTCGCAGTCCTCAAAGACAGACCTTGCACATTGCTAATAGGGTGGCCTTCAGAGTCAGAAAGGCACCTAGGCAAGCCAAACGTTAATCATACAGGAAGTCTGTTATCCAGATTTTCAAGGCCAACTTCTGAGGTAATACAATATCCCACAGGGTACTAGTTAAGAACATCACAGTTGGAATGCCCCTCTTCAATTCTTTCCTCCATAATTCCTTCCACAATTTAAGTTCATTTATAAGAATGACTAGACATTTGCAATTATCACTGGCTAGAGCTGTGAACTTCCTGTTCTAAAGCTTCTTTTGGCCTCTTCTTATAGAAAGGAAAAGAAGCTGTTTAACACCTCCCAGATTATCTATAGTGGGGTAAGAAGTCCTTTTACCACAGTTCTAGGAAAAGGGAGAGGTGCAGTGAAGCAATGAATTCCTGGCATGTTGTGAAAGGCCCTCATTGAGCCTAACCTTCACAGCATTCCTAAAATTAAACGGGAAATGGGGAGCCAAACACTCAATACATGATTGAAGAGTTGTGGGGACAAAGAGGCACAACATAATGAGAGACAGAAGAAAATGAGTCACTCCTGTGGAAAAAAGCCAGCAAGAAGGATGAGAAAAACAATGTCTCAAAAGATGAGTCCTACTTTAATATTTTAGAGCTTTGTAATTGGGTAAATAAAATCAAGAAACAACTAGATACAGAGTTACAGGTCTGTGATTGGAGCGGAAGAATGAAGGGGGGGACTCAGAGGGGGAGACGAACCCTGAGAGACTATGGAATCTGAAAAACAAACTGAGGGCTCTAGAGAGGAGGGGGTGGGGGGATGGGTTAGCCTGGTGATGGGTATTAAGGAGGGCACGTTCTGCATGGAGCACTGGGTGTTATAGGCAAACAATGAATCACGGAACACTACATCAAAAACTAATGATGTAATGTATGGTGATTAACATAACACAATAATAGAAAAAAGAAATGCTTTCTTGATTAAAGTCACTCATGATCTCAAGGGGAAAAAAAAGAAACAACTAGGGCTGAAGAGAAGTACAGCTGAGCTTTCTAGTGGTATATGAATGAAACGGAGTTGAATGCCTTTGAGATCAACATTGGCAGTTGTCCACAAATTCTTCAGGCAGAGGAAAACATTTAGTAGAGTGTAGATTAGCTAGGGGGGCCATCTACCAGACTCCAGAGAAACTACCCATATTGGTCTCTCCTTAATATCCTTAGAAGCAAGTCTCTTAAACTAAGAAAATTCCCAAGTCAAATTTCCATAAGCAGAATCTTGGGAGTAACAAAAGTTAACTACAAACAACACTCACTTAGTAAGTGGGGTTTTTTTTGCTATTTATAGAACACTTTCATATTCATTATATCATCTGGAGTTCTTACAACAACCTTGGGAGGTGGGATTATTTTCCTCATTATACATATGAAAAAAGAAAGACAGCGAAATACCATGATTTGTTTGAAATCAACAATTAGTAGCACTGCCATTATTAGAATCTAAGTCTCTACTTCCCCTACGTCCACGTCCTGCCTTCAATCCTACTTCTCTAGGAGCCTAGATGAAATGGTAGCAGTATTCTCAGAAGCCAGTATCACACTGTTGAAAAGGATGAGTAATGACAGATTAAAGAACTCTGGTTATTGAATAAACAGACTTAACAAAACTGAACTGCCCACAGGAAATCATCCTATCAAGAAAGGGAAGGTAGACCTCTCATCACCCTCTACGAAGTTCCAACATTACCCTCACACTCCTAATAAAAATAAATATTGACCAACTTAGGTACTTCTACATTTAAGTCCAAATAGGTCTGGGGTGGGGCCGAGGACCTGCATTTCTAACAATTTCCTAGGAGACATTGGTGCAGCAGATCCAGGGACCACACAAAAAGATTATTTTTTAAGCTGCTAAAATAGAGTTCACCAAAAAAAAAAAAAAAAAAAAATGAAATACAAGATCTGTGTAAGGAAACTACAAAACTCTGATGAAAGAAATCAAAGAAGGGTTTAATAAATGGAGAGA
Source organism: Neomonachus schauinslandi (assembly GCF_002201575.2). NCBI lineage: Eukaryota > Metazoa > Chordata > Mammalia > Carnivora > Phocidae > Neomonachus > Neomonachus schauinslandi. The sequence continues at coordinate 72,655,922 of NC_058419.1, read as the reverse complement.
TAATCCATGTTCATGAATAGGAAGGCAATATTCTTAGGATTTCAGTTTATCCCAACTTGTTCTATGGATTCAATATAATCCTGATCAAAATCCCAGCAATTTATTTTGTGGGTACTGACAAATTGATTCTAAATTTCATACCTAAAATTAAGTCTTACTACAAAGCTACAGTAATCAAAACAGAAGAAAGGGGTTATGTGAAATCTCTCTGTACTTTCCACTCAGTGTTTTCATAAAACTAAAACTGCTCTAAAAAATAAGTCTATTATTTTAAGAAATAGATTTTAAATATAAGGAGAAGTCTTCACAGAGATTTAAATAAAACAATTATATGTCAAATATAAAGTCTATATTATTTATTTCTATAAGCAGAGAAACAGATAAATAAATGAATAATTTAAGGACAACAAGGGCCACAATTTCTTTCCACATGTTCAATAGCCCAGTTTAATGTCCTCTGAAACCGCTTCTTGCTGATATGAATAGAAATGGAATTTCCACACTAATTTCTCTACCTAATGTGAAACTCCCAGGGTAAAAGCTTGAAATAGAATAACCAGATCTACTTCCTAAATATCTTTACTGTTCTAAACAGCCATGAGACAGAAACTGAAACAACAGAGTATCAATCTAACGAACGAGGACAGAAAAATCCCAAGATATCAGTTCAAGGCCCAGTGTTAGTGACCTACCATCATCATCCTCTCATTTTCTACTTCGTTGAGCAATTCAGCAAATTCCTTGAAGGATTCAGCTAGAAAGACAGAATAAAAGATAAACCAAATTAATCAGAGTACTTGATAGGGAAGTGGGCAGAGATCTGAGTGATATAAGTTAGGGACCGGTGCTCCAAGCCAGCCTGGACACTAGAGGAAGGCATCAAACCTAAGGCCAATAGGAGAAGGTGTTCAGTGCTTGTTGAATATTTCTTTTTTTTTGTTCTTTCTTTCTTTCTTTTCTTTTCTTTTTTCTTTTTCCAATTCCACCACCCAAGAGATTTTTTCCCTTCAGTTTCATTGAGATATAATTGACATACAACACTATGTGAGTTTAAGGACAGGATCTATTCTCTTGGCAACTTTCAAATATACCACATAGCCATGCTAATTACAGTCATCATATTGTACATTATGTCCTCAGTTTTTATTTATCTTATAACTGGGAGTTTGTACCTTTTGATTACCTTCATTCAATTATCCCAACCCCCACAAATCCGATTACTTTTTCTAGGAGCTTGTTTTTTAGGTTCCACATATAAGTGAGATCATACAGTATGTCTTTGTTTGATTTATTTCACTTAGCATAATACCATAAAGATCCATTCACGTTCTTACAAATGGCAGAATATCCTTATATTTTATGGCTGAATAGTATCCCAGTATGTATGTATATATGTGTATATGTGTGTGTGTACCATATATATACCACAACTTTTTTATCCATTCATCTACCAATGGACACTTAAGTTGTTTCCATGTCTTGGCTATTATATATAATGCTGCAATGAACACAGGAGTGCAGATATCTCTTCAACATAGTGGTTTAATTTCCTTTGGATAATTAATTCCCAGATGTGGAATTGCTGGATCATAAGGTAATTCTATTTTTAAATTTTGAGGGACCTCCATTCTATTTTCCACAGTAGCTGGCACCAATTTACATTCCTACCAACAGTGTACAAAAGTTCCTTTCTCTCCACATCCTTGTCAGCATTTGTCATCTTGTCTTTTTTATGAAAGCCATTCTAACTGAGGGAATATCTCATTGTGGTTTTAATTGCATTTCCCTTATGGTTAGTGATGTTAAGCAAGTTTCATGTACCTCTTGGCTATTTTAATATCGTCTTTGGAAAAATGTTGATTCAAGATTTGCCCATTTTTAATTGGATTATTTGGGGGGTTTTGTTTGTTTGCTTTGCTATTGAGTTGTCAGAGTTGTTTATATGTTTTGGCTATTAACCCCTTACCAGATACATGATTTGCAAATATTCCCTCCCATTCCATAGGTTGCCTTTTCATTTTGTTGATTGTTTCTTTGGCTGTGCACAAGAATTTTAGTTTGATATAGTCCCTCTTGTTGATTTTTTTTATGTTGTTGCTTGTCCTTTGGTGTCATAGCAAAAAAATTGCCAAGACCCTATCAAGAAGCTTTTTCTTTATGTTTTCTTCTAGGAATTTTATGGTTTCAGGTCTTACATTTAAGTCTAATCCATTTCAAGTTAACTTTTGTGAATAGTGTAAGACTGGAATCTACTATCATCCTTTTACATGTGAATGTCTAGCTTTCCCAGGTCCAGACGGTCTTATCCCTACTGTATATTCTTGCCTCCTTTATCTTAGATTAATTAACAATATAAGCCTGGGTTTATTTCTGGGCGTGCTATTCTATTCCACTGATCGATAGATCTGTTTTTATGCCAGTACCATACTGTTTTGATTACTACATCTTTGTAGGATAATTTGGAATCAGGGAGCATGATGCCTCTAGCTTTGTTCTTCTTTCTCAAGACTCCTTTGACTATTCGAGGTCTTTTGTGATTTCATACAAATTTTAAGATTATTTGTTCTAGTCTGTGAAAGATGCTGATGGTATTTTGATAGGGATTGCATTCAATTCATAGATTGCCTTGGGTAGTATGGACATTTTAACAATATTAATTCTTCCAATCCATGAGAACTATATCTTTCCATTTATTTGTGTAATCTTCAATTTCTTTCATCAATGCCTTATAGTTTTCAGAGTATAAGTCTTTGACCATCTTGGTTAATTTTATTCCTAAATATTTTCGTTATGATGCTCTTGTAAATAAAATCATTTTCTTTATTTCTTTTTCAGATAATCTTTTTGTTTTTTTTTTAACTGTTTATCCCCTTCACCTATTTCTTTTACCCCTTACCCCACATTTTTCTGATGAAGTCTTTAGGATTTTCTCTATATAAAATCAAACAGAGATGATTCTACTACTTTCTTTCTGATTCTGATGCCTTTTATTTCTTTTTCTTACCTAATTAATCTGGCTAGGGATTCCAGTACAATACTAAATAGCAGTAGTGAGTGAGCACATTTGTCTTGTTCTTGATTTTAGAAGGAAAGCTTTGGAACTTTCACCACTGAGTACGATCTTAGCTGTGGGCTATCACATATTGCCTTAATTATGTTGAGGTACATTTCTTCTGTACCTAATTTGTTGAGAGTTTTTATCATGAACAGATGTTGAATTTTGTCAAATGTGTTTCTTTACCTATTATTTTTATTGGTGGTTAATCATAATATAATTAGTTTATATTTGTTTTGTTTGCATTAACATTATGAAAGATTCATTTCAGGATACCTTTAATTACTAAGCTTTCCTAACATATTTAAAATGTAAATATTCGATTCGTAAAACTTTCCAAACTTTCCAACTTTCCAAAATACATCTGTTTTGTTGAGTAAGGTGCTCCCATAGCCCTGACTTACGATTGAACTGTAACAATGAGATGATGCCTGGCCTTTATGTAGTCTTGATTACCTAAGTCCAACATTCAGGTCATGCAGTGCAGTTATTTTGAAACTAATCTCTTTACCCCACCATTCTGAACATATTATTTCATATTACTTTATATTCATCATGATAGGTTTATTCTTTAATCCCAAGCCCTATTTCACCAATCCCCCCACACTACCCCCTCTGGTAACCATCAGTTTGTTCTCTATAATTAATAGTCTGTTTCTTGGTTTGTCACTCTTTTTTTTCCTTTGCTCATTTGTTTTCTTTCTTAAATTCCATACATATGAGCAAGATCATGTGGTATTTGTCTTTCTCAGACTTATTTCATTTAGGAATATACTCTCTAGCTATACCCACGTCATTGCAATTGGCAAGATTTCCTTTTTATGACTGAATAATATCCCATTATATATATCTAGATAGATAGATAGATAGATAGATAGATAGATATAAAATATTAATACACACACACCGTATCTTCTTTATCTATTCATTTATCAGTGGACACTTGGGCTGCTTCCATAATTTGGCTATGGTAAATAATGCTGCTATAAACACAGGAGTGCATATAACCCTTTGAATTAGTGTTTTTGTATTTTAGGGGTAGATATCCAGTAGTGCAATTACTGGATTGTAGGGTAGTTCTATTTTTAATTTTTTGGGGAACTTCCATACTGTTTTCTACAGTGGTTGTACCAATATGCATTCCCACCAACAGTGCAAAAGGATTCCTCTTTCTCCACACCTTCATAAACACTTACTTCTTGTGTTTTTTATTTTAGCCATTCTGACAGGAGTGAGGTGATATCTCATTGTAATTTTGATTTGGATGTTCTTTTTTTTTTTTAATTATGTTGTGTTAATCACCATACATTACATCATTAGTTTTTGATGTAGTGTTCCATGATTCATTGTTTGCATATAACACCCAGTGTTCCATGCAGTATGTGCCTTCTTTAATACCCATCACCAGGCTAACCCATCCCCCCACCCCCTCCCCTCTAGAACCCTCCATTTGTTTCTCAGAGTCCATAGTCTTTCATGGTTCGTCTCCCCCTCTGATTTCCCCCCCTCATTCTTCCCTTCCTGCTATCTTCTTTTTTTTTTTTTTTTAAACATACAATGTATTATTTGTTTCAGAGGTACAGGTCTGTGATTCAACAGTCTTACACAATTCACAGTGCTCACCATAGCACATACCCTCCCCAATGTCTATCACCCAGCCACCCCATCCCTCCCACCCCCCACCACATGTTCATGATAATGAGTGATGTTGAGCAACTTTTCATGTGTTTGTTGGCCATATTTATGTCTTCTTTGGAAAAATGTTCATGTCTTCTGCCCATTTTGATTGGATTATTTGTTCTTTGGGTATTGAGTTGTAGCAGTCCTTTATATATTTTGGATACTAACCATTTATTGGAAATGCCATTTGCAAATATCCTCTCCCATTTGGTGGGTTGTCTTTTAGTTTTGTTGATTATTTCCTTTGCTGTGCAGAAACTTATTTTAATGTAGTCTCAATAGTTTATTTTTGCTTTTATTTACCTTGCCTCAGGAGACATATCCAGAAAAATGTTGCTACAGCTGATGTCAAAGACATTGCTGTCTGTGCTCTCTTTAATGGTTTTTATGGTTTCAGGTCTTACATTTAGGTCTTTAATCCAATTTGGGTTTATTTTTGTGTATAGTGAAAGAAAGTAGTCCAGTTTCATTCTTTTTTTTTATGTTATGTTAGTCCCCATACAGTACATCATTAGTTTTTGATGTAGTGTTCTGTGGTTCATTGTTTGCATATAACACCCAGTGTTCCATGCAATATGTGCCCTCCTTAATACCTATCACCGGGCTAACCCATTCACCCACCCCCCACCCCTCTAAAACCCTCAGATTGTTTCCCGGAGTCCATAGTCTCTCATGGTTCATCTCCCCCTCTGGTTTCCCCCCCTTCATTTTTCCCTTCCTTCTCCTAATGTCCCCCATGCTATTCCTTATGTTCCACAAATAAGTGAAACCATATGATAATTGTCTTTCTCTGCTTGACTTATTTCACTTAGCATAATCTCCTCCAGTTCCATCCATGTTGATACAAATGGGTATTCATCCTTTCTGATGGCTGAGTAATATTCCATTGTATATATGGATCCAGTTTCATTCATTTACGCGTTGCTGTCCAGTTTTCCCAAACACAATTTGTTGAAGACACTGTCTTTTTTCTGATTGGATACTTTCCTCTTTTGTCAAAGATTAATGACCATATAATAATTGGTTAATTTGGGGGTTTTCTGTTCTGTTCCACTGACCTATGTGTCTATTTTTATGCCAGTATCATACTGTTTTGATTACTACAGCTTTGTAATATAACTTGAAATCTGAAATTTTGATACCTCCAGTTTTTTTCTTTTTCAAGATTGCTTTGGCTATTTGAGGTCTTTTGTAATTCCATACAAATTTTAAGATTGCTTGTTCTAGTTCTGTGAAAAATGTTATTGGTATTTTGATAAGGACTGCATTAAATCTGTAGATTGCTTTGTGTTCTACAGACATTTTAACAATATTTGTTCTTCAAACCCATCAGCATGAAATGTCTTTCCATTTATTTCTGTTGTCTTCAATTTCTTTCATCAGTGTTTTATAGTTTTCAGAGTACAGGTCTTTCACCTCTTTGGTTAAGTTTATTCCTTGATATTTTATTGTTTTGGTGCAACTGTGAATGGGATTGATTCCTTCATTTCTCTTTCTGCTGTTCCATTATTAATTTTTAGGAAAGCAACAGATTTCTGTACATTGATTTTGTATCCTGCAACTTTACTGAATTCACTTCTCAGTTTTAGTAGATTTTTGGTGAAGTCTTTAGGGTCTTCCATATAGAGTATCATGTCATCTGAAATAGTGACATTTTTACTTCTTCCTTACCAATTTGGATGCCTTTTATTTCTTTATGTTTTCTAATTGCTATGGCTAGGACTTCAGTACCATGTTGAACACAAGTGGTGAGTGGACATCTTTGTCTTCTTCCTGACCTTAGGGGAAAAGTTCCCAGTTTTTCACCATCGAGTATGATATTGGCTGTGTGTTTTTCATATAAGGTGTTCATTATGTTGAGGTATGTTCCCTCTAGACCTACCCTGCAAAGGGATTTTATCATGAATGGATACTGTACTCTATCAAATGTTTTTTCTGTATCTATTGAAATGATCATATTGTTCTTACCCTTTCTCTTATTATTGATGTGATGTATCACACTGATTGATTTATAAATATTGAACCACCTTCCATCCCAGAAATAAATCCCACTTAATCATAGTGTATGATTTTTTTTAATATATTGTTTGATTTGGTTTGCTAATATTTTGTTGAGGACTTTTGCATCTATATTCATGAGAGATATTGGCCTATAGTTCTCTTTTTTGTGATACCTTTATCTAGTTTTGGTATCAGGGTGATACTGGCCTCATAGAATGAAGTTTTTCTTCCTCTTGCATTTTTTGGAATAGTTTGAGAAGAACAGGCCTTAGCTCTTCTTTAAGTATTAGATAGAATTAACCTATGAATTCCAGTCCCGGCCTCTGGCTTTTGAGAGTTGTCAAATGGTTTTTCTGCATCAATTGAAATGATCATTGATTTTTACCTTTCATTCTATTAATGTAATATATCAAATTTATTGATCTGCATTTGTTGAACCATCTTTGCACCCCAGGGATGAATCCTACCTGATCCTGGTATATGTTTCTTCCAATGTGCTTCTGAATTCTGTTTTCTAATATTTTGTTGAGAATTTTTACACCTGTATTCATCAGGAATATTGGCATGTGGTTTTCCATGAGTTCTTTCATAGCTAATATTTAATTTAATCCTCACAGGCATCCTTAGGAGTAGCTAGGACTTCTCTCATTTCATAGACAAGCAAAATGATTAGGGGAGGGGCGATGGGTTTGCTGTATTAAAAAACAAAAAAGCTGAACTAAAATCTTGAGACTTGAGTTTGAATCCCTGCTCCACTACTTACCAACCTAAGACAAATTTCTCAATTTGGCCCTTCCATGCCTCAATTTCTCCATCTGTAAAATGAGGATATTAGTAATTGTTACTCAGAGTAGTTATGGAGATATAATTGAATAATGAGTTGCCAACAGATTTTATAAAGTTTGAGTGTTTTTTCTTGTTTTTAGAAGCACTATGGCTGAGTAAAAAGCACATATGACTTACTAGCTATGACCTTTGACAAGTTACTCAGATTCTCTGAGACCAACTTCCCTTGCCTAGAAATAATTCCTATCTCACAGGGTTATTTGATGATTAAACAAGATAACATCAAGTATAGCTCCCAGAACACATGATAGTGATTCAATAAATGTTAGTTCTGTTCCTTCTTTGATTTAAGGCAGTGATACTTGGCACTGGCTACACATTAAAATCATCTGGGAAGTTTAGATACTAATGCCACCTGCCCCCATTCCCAGACCACTTAAGCCCAGATTCACTTGCTAAGTGTCAGATAGCTTCACTGGTACAATACAATTGCAGTGGTGAACACTCAGAGGCTGAGTCAGAAAATAAAGCTTAACTACCCAAGAGTATATTCTTATATTGAAATAAAACAAAAATGAATGAACAAAACAAAATAACAATAATAAAACTATGTTGTGTAGTACAGACAGCAGTAAGACCCAGGTACTCTTTTGTTTCTATTTTGTGTTGGTGTTATTATTATGTTTAACTACCAGCCATCTGACCTAATTTTATCAGAATTTGGACGTTAGCTCCAAAAACAAGGTAAACATCTTGTTCCACAGTAACAGAAGGAACTCAGATGGTCTTACCCAACTCTTCATGCAGTGCTTCAAAACCTGAGGAACTATTCAATCTATGCTGACACACATCCAGTGACAGTAGTGAAGACCAACTTGTCTTATTATGCCCAGGATTGTTGCAGTTATAAAACTAGAAGCCCTTTATTCCAGGAAAACCCAAAGTCTTAGTCTGCCCAGTACTGTAAGTCAACTAAATGACAGGGCTCACTCTCTCCTAAGGCAGGCCATTCCTTGTTTTCAGGATGTCTTTATTTAAATCTCCTTCCTTAATTTTAAGATAAATTCCATCTCCCTGTATTCTAATTTTGTGTTTCCTCAGATTCCTGAAGAGTTTTTGTGGGGTTATAGATAAGAAGGGCATGTGACATGATAGAAACATCTATTATTAGGGTGATAAAAAGGATTGTAGTTAAGGGGACACCTTAGTGAAATAAAAAAAGCATGACTTAGAGAGAGAGAAAGAGAGAGCTGGACTTGCAGCCATATTTTATCATCTTCTTGCTATACAACTTTTGATAAGTGACTTAACTGAGTTTCAGTTGCCTCACTTGTCAAAGAAGCATAATATATCTATCTGAGAGTGTTGTTATAAAAACTAAATCAGAAGATAAATGTCAAGTGCCAACACACAGTAGGCAATAAACCTAACCCCTTCTCCCCCATCTCAACTTTCTACTCTTCTACTGCAAATTCTGCCACCTACTGGCAAGGTGCCTAGGCAAGTAACTTCTCCTTCTTGGACTTCATGGTCTTCACATATAAAAAGAAAGATGAGTAAAATAGTCTTTAGTGTCCCTTCAAATTCTGATAACTATTATTTTAAAGTTCACAACTTCTCACCAGAAACAGGAAGTATATTCTCAAATGGTATCTGAATTAAAGAAAACACACTGAAAGCCTAGAAAATAAATATATTCATATTAATATTAATATTTTTATTTTCATTTTTTTAATTTTATTTTATTATGTTATGTTAGTCACCATACAATACGTCATTAGTTTTTGATGTAGTGATCCACGATTCATTGTTTTTGTATAACACCCAGTGCTCCATGCAGTAGGTGCCCTCCTTAATAACCATCACCAGGCTAACCCATCCCCCCCAGCCCCTTCCCTCTAAAACCCTCAGTTTGTTTCTCAGAGTCCATAGTCTCTCATGGTTCATCTCTCTGTCCAATTCCCCCCCGTTCATTTTTCCCAAAGACACAGATGTAGTGAAAAGAAGGGCCATACGCACCCCAATGTTCATAGCAGCAATGTCTGCAATAGCCAAACTGTGGAAAGAGCCAAGATGCCCTTCAACAGATGAATGGATCAAGAACATGTGGTCCATATATACAATGGAATATGACTGAGCCATCAGAAAGGATGAATACCCAACTTTTACATCAACATGGATGGGACTGGAAGAGATTATGCTAAGTGAAATAAGTCAAGCAGAGAAAGTCAATTATCATATAGTTTCACTTATTTGTGGAACATAAGGAATAGCATGGAGGATATTAGGAGAAGGAAGGGAATCATATTAATATATTTTTTAAAGATTTTATTTATTTATTTGACAGAGAGAGAGAGAGCACAAGTAGGCAGAGTGGCAGGCAGATGGAGAGGGAGAAGCAGGCTCCCCGCCGAGCAGGGAGCCGGATGCGGGGCTTGATCCCAAGACCCCAGGATCATGACCAGAGCTGAAGGCTCAGCCGCTCAACCGACTGAGCCACCCAGGCACCCCAAACATATTAATATTTTTAATAAAAAATAGGTTCCTCTTCCCAAGAGAACTGGACAACTAATCCAGAGCTCCTAGTACCAAAGAAACTATGTTCTGGGTCAATATAGGACACCAGTGACATTCTTTTCTTCTGAGGATCAAGTTGCTCCACATATCCAGTGAGGTCACCTTTGGAAACACTGCAAATTAAAAGCTCAAGCTCAACATAGAGAAAAAAAAATACCCTAATCAGGAAGAGTAAATAGGAAAAAAAATGGAAATGTTCTCTGACCTCCTGTCCCCAAATACTGTATGCTACTGTGAAAATTAATAAAGGGAAACTTAACTAAAGTGAACTCGGGATGCTAGAAGGAAGGGCTGGAAGGGGGAAGCATACCACTCAATCTCAATTAAGGGACGAGTCGTCAATTACAGACCCCTAAGAGAAGAATCCTCAGCAGGAAAGAATCATCAATTACAGGCCTCAACAGGGAAAGATGTACATTGCATCTCCTACCGATAACAACTACCCCTGCAACTCAGCCAAGGAGAAACAATCATCACCCTAAATTCTTGCTTTTTTCCAGTGGACTTCAACAACCCCTCTCAACTTCCCCCTTCTCCATAAAATAATGTTTCTTTCCTTTGCTTGTTGAACTTGCCTATGGTTTTGCCATAACATACTTGTCCTGAATTGTAATTCTCTCTTATTCTCAAATAAATCCATTTTTGCTGGTAAAATAACTGACTGTTTTATTTTTAAGGTTAACACTACAAAAGGAGTCAGGGAGTTGTTTTTTTTTTTTTCTTATTCTAGCATTTTTCCAGGCAAGATCAGTGTGCCTCTAAAAGAAATGAGATGCATATCATATTGGAACATTGAAAGGAAAAGGTTAATTTCCTGAAACATAAATGGATAAAGCCCTTTGGCTGACAGCTTAATACTCATAAAAACTGTATTAGGGACATGTAATTATCCCTAAATTGAACATGAGTATACGAAGGCTCACAGAACATAAGCAACTTGTTCAAGGTCACACAGGAAGTAAATGACAATTCTACATATCGAATTCTGACCTGTCTTGCTGCCAGAGCTAAGGTCTTTCCACTGTCACACTGCCCACAACTCTCCAGGTAGAGATAACCAAAGATTCGGTTACTAAATACCATCTGAATAGATTATAAAAGAGATGAGGGAAGCTACTACAACCAGTAGGTAGGTTTTTAAAATTAGCCAGGCTTCATCATTCATGAGGGAAAAAATGAAAAATTTGACAATATTTAGCTTTAGCTAAACAGTAACATCACTTTTTTTGAGATATTACTTACATACCATAAAATGTACCATTTTAAAGTATCCAACTCAGTGGTTTTTAGTATATTCTCAAAGTTGTGCAACCATCACTGCTATATAATTTCAGATCATTTTTATAACCCCTAAAAGAAACCACAAACTCATTAGCATCACTTGCCATTTCCATTTTCCCCCTACATTCAGGCAGCCACTCATCTACTTCCTATCTCCATGGATTTGCCTACTCTAGACATTTCATATATATACATATATGAAATCATATAGTATGTGGTCTTTTATGACTTTCTTCCACTTAGTATAATATTTTCAAGGTTATTCCATGTTGTAAATCAATATTTCTTTTTTTATTACTACATAATGCTCCATTGTATGGCTGTATCACATTTGCTTGACCACTCATCAACTGAAGGACACATATGTTAGCATTTATTGGCTATTATGAATAATGCATCCATGAACATGTGTGTACATATTTTATGTGGATGTTTTCCATTATTTTGGTATATACCTAGGGAGGGAATTGCTGAATCATATGGTAACTGTATGTTTAACTTTTTGAAGAATTGCCAAAACTGTTTTCCAAATCATCTACACAATTTTATATGAACAAAAGCAAAGTATGAGGGTTCCAATTTTCTCCACATCCTTGACAATATTTGTTATTACCTGTCTTCGTGTTACCCACAGACTTAGTGGGTTTGAACTGGTATCTCATTCTGGTTTTGTTTTACCCTAATTCATAACGGTATTGAGAATCTTTGCATGTGCTTATTGGCCATTTAATTATCTTCTTTGGATAAATGTTTATTCCATTATTTTGCCCATTTTGTAATTAGGCTACTTGTTTTTATTATAGCGTTTTAAGAGTACTTTATATACTCTAGATAAAAATCCCTTATCAGACAGATAATTTGCAAAATTTTCTTGCCTTCTTAGGGTTTCTTTCACTTTCATTATAGTCTCCTTTAAAGAAAAAATGTTTAAAATTTTGTTAAAATCCAACTTATCTACTTTTTCTTTTATTGTATGTACTTTTTGTGGTCTTATGTAAGAAACCACTGCTTAGTCAAGGTTGTGAATATCTTTATTTTTTTCTTCTAAGAGATTTACGGTTTTGGCTTTTAATTTAACTCCTTGATCCATTTCGAGTTAACATTTATATATGCTGTAAGGTAATGGTCCAACTTCATTTTTTCACATGTTTATCCAGTTATCCCAGCACCATTTATTAAAAAGATTTTTTTTTCCCCCAATTAATGATCTTGGCAGTCTTGTCAAAAACCAACTGACCATAAAATAAGGGATTACTTCTGGACTCTTAGTTTTATTCCACTGATCTCTGTGTCTGTTTTTATGCCAGTACCACACATTTGTGATAACAGTTCCTTTGTGATGAGTTTTGAAATGGGGAAGTATGCGTCCTCCAACATTGCTCTTTTTCAAGATGGTTTGGCTACTCTAGGTCCCTTGAATTTCCATATGAATTTTAGTGTCACCTTGACAATTTCTGAAAAAAACAGCAGCTGAGATTTTGATAGGTACTACACTAAATGTGTAGATGGATATGGGGATTACTGCCAACTTAACAATATTAAGTTTTCTGACACATGAACACGGGGGTACCTTTGGTTTTTGTAGCAGGGTAATGCTGGCCCTACAAAATGAGTTGGTAGGATTTTTTTTTAATTAAAATTTCAATCTCTTTATTTGTTATAGGTCCAGTAACATTTTCTATTTCATTAGTTTTAGTAGTTTGTATCTTTCAGGGAATGTGTTGATTTCACTAAGATTATCTAATTTGTAGACATAGAAATGTTTATACTATTTCCTTATAATCAGTTTTGCTTCTGTAAGGTCAGTAGTAATGGCCCCTATTTCATTCCTGATTTTAGTAATTTAGTAATGCTCTTGGTCAATCTAGCTAAGGGTTTGTCAATGTTGTTTAACTTTTCAATAAGCCAATATTTCATTTTGTTGTTACTCTATTGTTTTTCTATTCTCTATTTCATTGATTTCTTCTCTGTTCATTCTGTTTGTGTTGGACTTACTTTGCTCCTTTTTCTCAGTGACCTAAGGTAGAACCTTAGGTTATTGATTTCAGACATTTGTTCTTTCTTAATGTTGGAAATTTGAAGCTACAAAGTTCTCTCCAGTCATTGCATTAGCTGTATTCCACATGCTTTGGTAAACTGTGTTTTTGTTGTTATTAATTACAAAGTATTTTATCATTTCCTTTGTGATTACCTCTAAACTTAATCCATGGATTATTTAAGAGTATGCTCTTTAATTTCCACATATTTATGACTTTTCCAACTTTCTGTTATTAATTTCTTAATTCATTCCATTGTATTCATCAAACATATTTTGTATGGTTTTGATTCTTTTAAATTTATTGAATCTTGTTTTATGGCCTAACCTATGGTTTCTCCTGGAGAATATTCCATGTGCACATGAAAAAAATACATTCTACTGTTCTTGGGTAGAGTGTTTCAAAAACGTCTGTTAGGTATAGTTGATTTAAGGTATTGTTTCAGTCTTCTATTCTCTTGCTTCCAAATTTGTCTGTAATATGTTTAAGCATGTATTTACAAGTTTTCCTTCCCTTGACTTTTGTTGAACTTATTGGATGAGCAGATTAAAGTTATTCATCAAATTTGGCAAGATTTTGGACTTTGTTTCTTCAAATACCTGTTCTGCCTTTTCTCTCTATTCTCTTCTTCTGAGGCTACCATTATGTATATTCTATTATGGGTCTCTGAAGTTCTTTTCATTTTTTAATTTATTTTTCCCTCAGATGGAATAATCTCAATTCATCTGTCTTTATATTTAATTCTATCTTCTTCTAGTACAAATTTGAGGTGAAGCCCTTGTGAATTTTTCATTTCAGTTATTATATTTTTCAACTAAACAATTTTAAATAATTCATTCTTTTTTATTAAATAAATAAATTACAATTTTATTCACATATAAGTATGTTTATAATATTTAAAACAGCTCATTGGAAGTCTTTTTCTAGGAAGTCCAATGATTTGTCTTCCTCAGGGACAGTTTATATTGATTTTGGGGTTTTTTTTTCCTTGTTCATGGGAAATTTTCTTATTTCTTTACATGTCTCATAATTTTTGTTGAAAAGAAAACATTTTAAACTATGTATTGTGACAACTTGGGAAATCAAAACCCCCCTTTTTCCCAAGCTTGTTGTTCTTGTTGTTGCTGTTTGTTTAGTGACTAATTCTATAAAGTCTGTATTCTTTATCATATGAAGCCACTGACATCTCTAGTCAGGTAACTTAGTGGTCAGCTAATGATTAAACAGAGATTTATTTAAATGCTTTGAAACATTAAGTCTCCCAGCCTTTGTTAAAGGGCTCTTGTGTGTGTTGGTGAGTGCCTTCAACACTCAGCCAGATAGTTTATAACTCTTAGTCTTCCTGCCCAGAGCTTCAAATTCAGCTAGAAGTAAGAGAATAAAGCTTTCTCAAGTCTTTTCTAGATAGGCACAGAACGTGCATATGAGCAAAGCCCTACCCATGTACATGATATTCTATATTTCTAGGAATATGTTGCAACTTTTCAAAGTTCTCTATAGACATCTCATTCTCCAGGTTTTCTTTTTAAGTTTATTGTTGGGCTTCTTGTTTGCTATCACACTTTATGCTGCCTAAGAGAGCTGCAGTATTAAGAAATTACTACCAATTAATTGCTTTGACAAATGCTCTGAGGAAAAACCCACTTGTAGTAAGCCAACTCTGAGTCAATTCAAATATGGAAACCCCTACAAGTAATGTTTTTCAGCTTTAGGGGAGCTACAATCTCATTCTGCCCTCTCCAGTGGCTGCTAAAATGATGGTTTTCACAGCTTCCTTAACTATCCAGCTGTTAGTTTTCAAAGCTACCGTGGAACATAGAACATAGGGCAAAACACCACAAAGCTCACTGATCTTTTAATTATTCAGCTGTTTTTCTTGAACAAGCACACCTTCTATTATTTCAAATTTTGGTTAATTTCCAGAGTTCTTCAAAAGTTGGTTTTGGAAATGTTTGTCATTGTTTTTATTGCTTTTATGAAAGAGCAGCTTTTCAGAGGTCATTTCTCAACCATTCCCACGGAGGTAACCAGGTCAGAGCTTTCTGATCCTTACTTTCAATTAAAAAGAATTCTGTGATTGTTGAATCAATTTAAAATTCAGTAATTGAATCGAGGAAAACCATTTGTTCAATTGCTGGCCTCTAAAAGACCTTATAAATTTATTTATTAGGTGACCAGAAGACTTTAAAAGTCCACCGAGGTATATGTCAACAAGCAAAAAGTAAAGATATTTTTTGCATTCTGATCACCTACTATGGGAAAGGCTCAGACTTTACATATTAACTATTTTAGTCCAACTACCTTGATTGAGTCATAGGGAGACTAGAGTCCAAAGATGGGAACTTCAAGGTCACACAGTTAGCTGCCCAGTCAGAGGGATCATGAATTCAATGCTCTAATCACTGTAAGATAATAATGTGACTCCTGTCACAGCCGAAATATCCATGTCACATACTTTTCTCTGTCTAATTGCCACCCCAAATGATGTTTTCAGTTCTTCAAAAGGTCTCATATTCACTATTCTTTGCTCATGTCTATACTGAGTTGAAAAATCCTTCAAGAACTAAAACAGGAGGTCCGGGCAATGGTTATTTCTGGCATTGACATATGAAGATATGAAGATATGAGATATGAAGTCCTATAAGACCTCTTACTGATACATTTTTAACCAAATATTATGGGTCATTAGAGTATCTTCTAATAGCTAACCCTGCAAATGGCTGTTTAGGGATTTTTTTTTTTAAAGTCACAGTAAGATGAGATTATCCACAATACTTAAAATGTCAAAGATTAAAGATAAAGACAGAATCTTAAAAGCAACAAGAGAAAAGCAAACAGCTATATACAAGGGAAACCCCCAAAAGGCCATCAACTGAATTTTCAGCAGAAATGGCACAAATAAAAAAAACCTACAATAGATACACAAAAAATAAACAGAAAGGAATCCAACCATAACACCAAAGAAGGCCATCAAGCCACAAGGGGAGGGAGCAAAAGAAGAACAGAGGGAACAGAGGAAACTGCAAAAACAACCAGAAAGAAATTAATAAATTAATAAAATGACAACAAGTATATACCTATAATTACTTTAGATGTTTATAGTGATAAAAGCCTACCTCAAAAAGTAAGACAAACCTCAAATAAACAATCTAACCTTACACCTAAGGGAATGAGGACAAGAACAAGCAAAGTCCAAAGTTACTAGAAGAAAGGAAATAATAAAGCTTGGAGTAGAAATAAATGAAATAGAGGCTAAAAAACCTTAAAAGATCAATGAAACCAAGAACTGCTTCTTTGAAAAGATGAACAAAATTGATAAGAGATGGGGCGCCTGGGTGGCTCAGTTGGTTAAGCAACTGCCTTCGGCTCAGGTCATGATCCTGGAGTCCTGGGATTGAGTCCCGCATCGGGCTCTCTGCTCAGCGGGGAGTCTGCTTCTCCCTCTGACCCTCCCCCCTCTCATGCTCTCTATCTCATTCTCTCTCTCAAATAAATAAACAAAATCTTTAAAAAAAAAAGAAAAAAGAAGACTCAAATTAATAAAATCAGGAACGAAAGAGGAGAAATACAACTGAATTCAGAAATATAAAAAGGGGGTGCCTGGGTGGCTCAGTTGGTTAAGCATCTGCCTTCAGCTCAGGTCATGATCCCAGGGTCCTGGGAGCATCCATCTGGCTCTCTGCTCAGCGGGGAGCCTGCTTCTTCCTCTCCCCCTGCCTGCCTCTCTGCCTACTTGTGCGCTTTCTCTCTCTCTCATTGTCAAGTAAATAAATAAAATCTTTAAAAAAAGAAATATAAAAAGGATTATAAGACAATATTATGAAAAATTATATACCAATAAACTGGTCTGGACTGGACAACCAAGAAATGGATAAATTCCTAAAAACATACAATCTTCCAAAAGTCAATTAAGACATAGAACACCTGAATAACCAGAGAGGGAGACAAACCATAAGAGACTCTTAATCTGGGTGCCTGGGTGGCTCAGTCGTTAAGCGTCTGCCTTCAGCTCAGGTCATGATCCCAGGGTCCTGGGATCGAGTCCCACATCGGGCTCCCTGCTCGGCAGGAAGCCTGCTTCTCGCTCTCCCACTCCCCCTGCTTGTGTTCCTGCTCTCGCTATCTCTCTCTCTCTGTCAAATAAATAAATAAAATCTTTAAAAAAAAAAAAAAAAGAGACTCTTAATCTCAGGAAACAAACTGAGGGTTGCTGGAGGGGAGGGGGGTGGGGGGATGGGGCGGCTGGGTGATAGACCCTGGGGAGGCTATGTGTTGTGGTGAGTGCTGTGTGTTGGGTAAGACTGATGAATCACAGACCTGTACCCCTGTAACATATATACAATATATGTTAAGAATAATTTTTTAAAAAGAACACTTGAATAAACCGATTACTAGGAACAAAACCGATTACTAGGAACAAAAGCAAATCAAAAAACTCCCAACAAACAAAAATCCAGGACCAGAAGTTTTCACAGATTAATTCTAACAAACAGTAAAATAAAAGATAATACTCATTCTTTTCAAACTATTCCAAAAAAGAGATTGGAAGGAAAGTTTCCAAATTCATTCCACAAGGTCAGCAGTACCTTGATATCAAAACCAAACAATGACATTATGAAAAAAAGAAAACTACAGGGCAATATCCCTGATGAACATAGATGCAAAGATCCTTAACAAAATATTAACTTGTACACACAGTCTGTCTCTCAAATAAATAAAATCTTAAAAAAAAAAATATTAGCTTGTTGAACAAATTCAACAATACATTAAAAGGATTATTAACATCAAATGGAATTTATTCCAGGGATGCAAGGATGCTCAACTTTCACAAATCAATAAATGTGATACCTAGGATGAAAACCATATAATCATCTCAATGGATGCAGAAAAAGCAGTTGAAAAAATACAACATCCATTCTTCATATAACTTTCAACAAAGGAGGTTTAGAGAAAACATACCTCAACATAATAAAGGCCATATATGACAAACCCTTAGCTAATATCACACTCAATGGCAAAAAACTGAAACTTTCCTTCTAAGACCAGAAACGAGAATGGCCACTGACCACTTTCATTCACATAGTGTTGGAAGTCCTACAAGACAAAGAAATAAAAGGCATCTAAACTGGAAAGGAAGAAGTAAAGTGTCACTATTTGCAGGTGACATGACAGTATACAGAAAACTCTAAAGGCTCCACCAAAAACCTGTTAGAACTAATGAATGATTTCAGTAAAGTTGCAGGATAAAGAAATTAGTTAAATTAATATACAGAAATCAGTTTTATTTCTCAATACATATAACAAAGTAGCAGAAAGAGAAATTAAGAAAACAATTTCATTTGCAATTGCACCAAAAAGAATAACATGCCTAGGAATAAACTTAACCAAGGAGGTGAAAGACCTATACTCTGAAAACTACAAGACACTGATCAAAGAAATTGAAGATGACACAAAGGAAAAGATACACCATTCTCGTACACTGGAAAAATTAATACTAATAAAATGCCCATTCTGGGGCGCCTGGGTGGCTCAGTTGGTTAAGCGACTGCCTTCGGCTCAGGTCATGATCCTGGAGTCCCGGGATCGAGTCCCGCATCGGGCTCCCTGCTCGGCACGGAGTCTGCTTCTCCCTCTGACCCTCCCCCTCTCATGCTCTCTCTCTCTCATTCTCGCTCTCAAATAAATAAATAAAATCTTTTAAAAAAAATAAATAAAATGCCCATTCTACTCAAAGCAATCTACAGATTCAATGCAATCCCCATCAAAATACCAACAGCATTTTTTACAGAACTACAACAATCCTAAAATTCATATGGAACCACAAAAGACCAAATAGACAAATCAATCTGAAGAAAGAAGGACAAAGACAGAGGTATCACACTCCCAGATTTCAAGATATATTATTACAAAGCTATAGTACCCAGAACAATATAGTGTGGACACAAAAATAGAACATAGATCAATGGAACAGGATAGACAGCCCAAAAGTAAACCCATAATTATATGGTCAGTTAATCTACAAGGAAGGAGGCAACAATATACAATGGGGAAAGATAGTCTTTTCAATAAATAGTGTTGGGAAAACTGGACAGCTACATGCAAAAGAAAGAAACTTTCTTACACCATATACAAAAATAAACTCAAAATGAATTAAAGACCTAAATGTGAGAATTGAAACCATAAAAATACCTAAAAAAAAAACCCCAAACATAAGCCTTAATCTCTTGGACATCAACTTAAGCAACATATTTACATATATGTCTCCTCAGGCAAGGGAAACAAAAGTAAAAAGTAACCTATTGGGACTACAACAAAATAAAAAGCTTCTGCACAGCAAAGGCAACCATCAACAAAACAAAAAGGCAACCTACTGAATGGGAGATGATATTTGAAATGATATATCTGATAAGGGGTTTATATCCAAAATATATAAAGAATCTGCACAACTCAATATCAACAAGCAAATGGATGAAAGACCTAAATGTGAGAGCCCTGAAACCATAAAAATCCTAGAAGGAAACACAGGCAGCAATTTCTCTGACATCAATAGCAACATTTTTCTAGATACATCTCCCAAGGCAGGGGAAACAAAAGCAAAAATAAACTATTGGGACTAAGCAAAAATGAAAAGCTTTTGCACAGCAAAGGAAACCATCAACAAACAAAAAGACAACCTACTGAATGGGAGAAGATATTTGCAAATGATATATAAAATAAGGGGTTAATATCCAAAATTTTGAAGAACTCATAACTCAACACCACAAAAACAAACAATCCGATTAACAAATGAGCAGAAGGGGGCGCCTGGGTGGCTCAGTTGGTTAAGCGACTGCCTTTGGCTCAGGTCATGATCTTGGAGTCCCGGGATCGAGTCCTGCACTGGGCTCCCCGCTCAGCAGGGAGTCTACTTCTCCCTCTGACCCTCCTCCCTCTCATGCTCTCTGTCTCTCATTCTCTCTCTCAAATAAATAAATAAAATCTTAAAAAAAAAAAATTTTTTTTAATGAGCAGAGAACCTGAAGAGACATTTTTCCAAAGAAACATGAATAGATGCTCAACATCATTAATCAGGGAAATACAAATCGAAACGACAATGAGATATCACCTCATGCCTGTTAGAATGGCTAAAATCAAGAAGACAAGAAACAACAGGTGTTGGTAAGGATGTGGAGAAAAAGGAACCCTGATGCACTGCTGGTGGGAATGTAAATAGGTTCAGCCACTGTGGTAAGCTATATGGAGGTTCTTCAATAAATTAAAAATAGAAATACCATGTGTCTGTTGGCCATTTGGATGTCTTCTTTGGAAAAATGTCTGTTCATGTCTTCTGCCCATTTCTTGATTGGATTCTTTGTTCTCTGGGTGTTGAGTTTGATGAGTTCTTTATAGATTTTGGATACTAGCCCTTTATCTGATATGTCATTTGCAAATATCTTCTCCCATTCTGTCAGCTGTCTTTTGGTTTTGTTGACTGTTTCCTTTGCTTTGCAAAAGCTTTTTATCTTGATGAAGTTCCAACAGTTCATTTTTGCCCTTGCTTCCCTTGCCTTTGGAGATGTTTCTAGGAAGAAGTTGCTTCGGCTGAGGTCGAAGAGGTTGCTACCTGTGTTCTCCTTTAGGATTTTGATGGACTCCAAAAGTGCTCAATATCGCTCGGCATCAGGGAAATCCAAATCAAAACTTCAATGAGATACCACCTCACACCAGTCAGAATGGCTAAAATTAACAAGTCAGGAAACGACAGATGTTGGCGGGGATGCGGAGAAAGGGGAACCCTCCCCTACACTGTTGGTGGGAATGCAAGCTGGTGCAGCCACTCTGGAAAACTGTATGGACGTTCCTCAAAAAGTTGAAAATAGAGCTACCCTATGATCCAGCAATCGCACTACTGGGTATTTACCCCAAAGATACAAAAGTAGGGATCCGAAAGGGTACGTGCACCCCGATGTTTATAGCAGCAATGTCCACAATAGCCAAACTGTGGAAAGAGCCAAGATGTCCATGGACAGATGAATGGATAAAAAAGGTGTGGTATATATATATACAATGGAATATTATGCAGCCATCAAAAGGAATGAGATCTTGCCATTTGCAACGACGTGGATGGAACTGGAGGGTATTATGCTGAGCGAAGTAA
Source organism: Neomonachus schauinslandi (assembly GCF_002201575.2). Taxonomy (NCBI): domain Eukaryota; kingdom Metazoa; phylum Chordata; class Mammalia; order Carnivora; family Phocidae; genus Neomonachus; species Neomonachus schauinslandi. The sequence goes on along the minus strand of NC_058419.1, from coordinate 72,634,369 downwards.
GTCAAACAGAGAAAGACATGTATCATATTACCTCACTGATATGAGGAATTCTTGATCTCAGGAAACAAACTGAGGGTTCCTGGAGTGGGGGGTGGGGGGGAGGGATGGGGTGACTGGGTGATGGACACTGGGGAGGGTATGTGCTCTGGTAAGCACTGTGAATTGTGCAAGACTGTTGAATCTCAGATCTGTACCTCTGAAACAAATAATGCAATATATGTTAAGAAAGAAAAAAAAAAGAAGAAGAATGTAGCAGGAGGGGAAGAATGAAGGGGGGGAAATCGGAGGGGTAGACGAACCATGAGAGATGATGGACTCTGAAAAACAAACTGAGGGTTCTAGAGGGGAGGGTGGTGGGAGGATGGGTTAGCCTGGTGATGGGTATTGAGGAGGGCACGTTCTACATGGAGCACTGGGTGTTATGCACAAACAATGAATCATGGAACACTACATCTAAAACTAATGATGTAATGTATGGGGATTAACATAACAATAAAAAATTTTTTTAAATTAAATTAAAATTTAAATTAAAAAAAAAAATAGAAATACCAAATGATCCAGTAATTCCCCTACTGGGTATTTACCAAAAGAAAACAAAAACACTAATATGAAAAGATATATGCACCCCTGTGTTTATTGCAGCATTATTTACAATAGTCAAGATATGGAAGCAACCCAAGTGTCCACTGATAGATGAATGGATAAAGAAGATGTGATACATACACACACACACGGATATTACTCAATTATAAAAAAGAATGAGCTCTTGCCATTTGCAACAACATGGACGGATCTAGAGGATAATCTAGAGGATATTATGCTAAGTGAACTAAGACAAAGAAAGACAAATACCATATGATTTCACTTATATGTGCAATCTAAAAGAATAAGACAAATTAATAAGCAAAAGAGCAGAATCAGACCCATAATTACAGAGGACAAACTACTGGCTGAGGGGATGGGGGTGAGAGCATAGACAAAATGGGTGAAGGGGAATAAGGCATGGGAATAAAAGTACAGCATAGGAAATACAGTCAGTGATACTGTAATCATGTTGTATGGTGGTCATCATACTTGAGATGAGCATAGCATAACATATAGAGTTGTTGAATCACTATGTTGTAAACATGAAACTAATATAACATTCGTGTCAAGTATACTTCAATAATAAAATGACAAAACAGAACTGGCTGGAAAAAGAAGACAGACCTGCATAACCACCAGTGTCACCATCACCACTGTCAACAATATCCCCTGCCCTCCTCACCACAAAACATAGCTTAGAAAATTGACTGCAATATTGTTGGCTTGCAAATTCCTAGGGAGCCTCCCAGGTGTAATATGAAATTGGTCCCCATAAGCAGAGGTCAGGGACAGACTGAAGAAAGATTATTAGTAGGTGATAGTTTAAATAGGCAAAGAAAACGTACATGCAAGGTTTGTCTTGGGTGACAGTAAGATGAGTAGATATCTGCACCCACCTACCACATCTTAAAAGTTTTTATAGAGGTCTTAACTTGGTTCAATCACATATACCATCTAAATGGTCTTAGCAACCCCTTCACTATCTTAAGGCCATATCCTTTTGGCAGCCTCAGGGAGCAGAGAAGGCAAGTAGGACAGGGGTGGGGGACACAAGCCTCCAACTGCCAGGATCCAGCTCATGGGTGCAGAGGTCACACCTTCTCGATGACCTCCCCCAACAAATACTCTTCAGTAATGTCTGCTGGTCCCAGAGTATTAAAATGAGAGTCCAGAAAAAATTATCCCTAGAAAATTTCAAGGGAGAAAGAGCAAAAAGTTAAGGGAAAGGAAAGGAAAGACACTATGCTAGATGCTTCTCATGTCTTATTCATTATAACCTTTTTATTAATAAGAAAACTGAGGTTTAGCAAGGTCAAGTGAATTTCCTAACTATTATGTCCTGTCATCCAAAAGGGTTGTAAATTTCCAATGAAGGCTGACAATATGGATCAAAAGGCTTAAAACTGTTTATACTCTTTTAGCCAGTAAATTCATTTCTAGGAAACCACACCTAAAAACTAATCCTGAATACAGAGAAAGAAACCTTGATGCCCAAAGGTAGGCATTCAACATTATTAATGATAATGAACAACTGTAAACGAAATGTCCAATGACTGAGGAATGATTAAGTACATCTACTTAATGGACTATTACTACAGCCATTAAAAGGGAGCAGTACACATTTTATAAACATGACAAAACGCTTAAGGTGAAACACTATATAAAAAAAAATACAAAAATAGTACATAAAAAGTGTACATAAAATATGATCATAACTATGAATAGAAAATTATGCTTAGACCAAAGAAAAGGATTGGTTTATACATCAAAATAATTGTGATCTTCTGAGTGGAAAGCATATATGTATAAACTTGCAAATCAAGAACTGATTTTAAATCCCACTTAAGCTAATTATTAGCTATATTATCCTGGGCAAGTTTTTTAACCTCCATTAGCCTGTCTATCTCCTTAGAATTGCTCTGAAAATTAGATAATGCAAGCAAAGCATTTTGCACATAGTAGCTACTCAGCAAATGACAGCTATTCATATTCTGTCTTAACACAGAGAAGTTAAATGTCAACATTCAGGTAAATGTTGAACTTTATCTGAGCCCTGGGCTCCAGGAAAGCAGCAACTGTTAAGACATGCCTCACCCTTTCGTATTCTGTAAAACAGCTAAACTGCAAAGGACCATCCTGTCTTCAAACATAAGACCCATCTTCGTCCTTCCTCGTGACTCCCATAAGACTCACAGATGGCTCCCTTGTTTACTTACCCCTATAATCCCCCACGTTTCCTTTCTTTGAAATGCTCCTTATTAACAAAGTTTCTCCCTGTGGCAATAATCTGAATACACCACATCTTTAACTGTCCAGTGCACAGCTTCAGTGCTTTTGGTTTTATCATCGGTGTTGCACAGAAAGCACTGTCAAAACTGAAGAAATGCTTAGCCTTCCCTAATTTAAATTTGTATGCATTAAATGTTACAATATACATGCTTCACATATTGTATAATGAACAGAAAGTTCCTAGAGAACTGCCAATGCCCTCCCTGTCCACGATTTGTTTCTATTTATCGGAGTCCTGGCGCTGCCTTCCCTGATATTAGACAACAGTATAGTGTTATCAGTTTTAACTTATTTGTTAATGTTAATTTGATTGCCACATTACTTCTACAATATGAAATCAGCATTGTCAAGTCAGTGGTTTCAACTGAAGACTTACATCACTTATCTATGCTACCTTATCAATATACAGATGTTAAGGACCTATTCCAGATTATTAATTCTCTTTACCTGATATTCTTGATTTATTCTTGGTATATTCTAACTATATGATTGGGGTATTATGTCAGTATTATTACATTATATCTGGAGATTTTTTCCCTTGTAAAGATTGTATTCATTCGGGCACCTGGGGGGCTCAGTTGGTTAAGCGACTGCCTTCGGCTCAGGTCATGATCCTGGAGTCCCTGGATCGAGTCCCGCATCGGGCTCCCTGCTCGGCAGGGAGCCTGCTTCTCTCTCTGACCCTCCTCCCTCTCATGCTGTCTCTCATTCTCGCTCTCAAATAAATAAAATCTTAAAAAAAAAAAAAAAAAAGATTGTATTCATTCATTTTTATAAATGACATGTAATATCCACTCCTTGAAAATAGAAACCATTATGTTTGTATTTTGTCTAAAAACTTTTCTTACATTGACTTTTATCTTGTTTTGAATGTCACAGAGACAACCCTGTCTTTGTCAGTTGCATTACATTTCTTGTAATGAACTCTCATCAGATCTTTCACTTTTGAAAATGACTAGTAGTAAGCTACAGCCATTTAAATCTTTTTCTCATCTATAATATTTTATATTTTAAACTGATGCATCCAAGAAAACACTGGCAGTGGGCTACAGGCCAGGATACTTCACTGTTAACAAAGAAGAATTTTCTCAGAACCCCCTGGAAAAGGGCTGTACCAGTACTTCTATGTACATGCTTCTGATGGCACTTTTTAAAGAACTTTGAGGTTATACCAGTGAACTGAGTCAGGATTTCAAGAACTCTAATCAAGAATCAGGTGAGTTAACGTGGCTGTTAATGCACAGTCAAATGGAACAAGAATTAATTTCTTAGGACTAAGTAAACTGATGAAGGATGACTGAGGGTTTTGTTCAGAATATTATTGATGATATAATGTTCTATTTTTGGAAATATAAGGAACACATTTCTCTTATTTCATAAGCTATCTATAAGTCATAACAATCAGTGGATTATGCTTTTATAAAAATGAAATTTCTAAATATCTTATTCCCTCTTCCAAAATCTCTCCATGATTCAGAAATTCATATTAAATATTCTTATTTCCAAGAAAATATAATTATTTGCATAGGTTTAATGACAGTCTGAACTCTTTGTTATCAGGACAGGATTGAAAACACTGGTTATGCAACCAAAGCCTTGCCTGGAATGACATAACTGAACATGATGGTCATTGAGTCAGATATATGGGACCAGATATGTTTGAGGAGGAAAGGTTGACTTTACAGAGCCAATGCATACAAAGCCCTCTTGGGGAAACCAGGCTGATACCTGATTACATAGTTTCCAGCCTTATAAGTGAGTAGGAAAGTCTCTTCCTGGCAGGCCCAAACACTTTTGGATATTTGTGGGGATCTAGAGAAGAAAGGAATTCACCCAAATTTATAGGTGGTACAGGTGAAATCTGGTAGATTTAATACTTAGATTGACTTCTTAGCCTCAAGAGACTTCTAAAAATCCACCTGAGATTCTTTATGAAAACTTCTGGCAAAGCAAACTCAAATAGACCCATATGGCAAATTACCATCTTGGTTGCAACTATATAAATAATTAGGCCAAATCTAGTAAGACTAGCCTTATTTTTTGATCAAGAGTAATTTATCTTTGAAAAAAAAAGAGTAATTTATCTTTGAAAAAAATTAATCTTTGAGATGAACTTTGATCAAAAGAGAGAAATTTTGTTTTAATGGATAACGATGCATAGCACACCCTTTTGGATTATCGGTTTTAACCTGTTTTTTGTCTTTGAGTTAGTTGAGCTTTTGCATCTCTTGTTAACTGTGGGTAATTTATAAGCATGCAAATTCTGTCTTGCCTGGTTACGATTTCATTGGCTTTCTCCCCTTCTCTGTCAAAAAAACTGTTTTGGTACCCATCTGTAAATCAGATTGGATCCTGCTATCTTGCCCAATTTGTAAATACCAAATTTTCAATCCTTTCCATTTCCTTTAATATCTAGTTATAATCCTCCAAACTAACAATTCCAATTTTCCCCCTCTCATATGACTCAGACTCATGAAGAACTAAAACGTGACAGCCCAGTTACCCATAAAGATTCCAGGTTGCCTTACAACTGGCCCTTTCCCCAAGATCTGAAGACCTGTGAAATAAAGCCTGATAACTTGGTATAAACTTCTAAGGGCTCACCACAACAGGAGACCATGCATTAAGCTAGACTCTCCCTGGAGAAGACATTGTCTGGATTAAGAAAACCTGGTGAAATGTTCAGTTTATTCATGCCCTTATATGCATGGTAGCCAAGTCTGTGGACAATGTCATCTAAAGCACTGACATCCAGCTTGGGAGCTTCAAGAAACTCCAGGAGTGGTACAGTACAGTTGATAGATTTTTCCCCACTGACCTCTTAGAAACCACTGGAACTTCAGGGTTTAACTCCTGGCTCTTTTCTTTAATATACACTTTGATACTAGTATTTCTCTTTTTCACTTTAGGTATCCCTCTTCTTTTAAGATGCCTGACGCTAAAAAAACCTGACTTTTGCCACCCCCCCTCTCAAAAAATGATCCAATCAGTTTTAAAGAAAGAAAAAAAAAATCAAGAAAAGTCCTCAAGAGACTAATTCCTTTCTAATCAGGTGGTTTATGACTGGCTGTGAGTTTTCAGCAATGAATAATATCCATGTTGATTAAACGTATGGGGGCTGAGGAGGGGGGAATGACAATGTTGAACTTTATCTGAGCTATCTGCTCCCAGAAAGCAGTAATTGGTGGTTGATGGAAGAATTTTCTACCTGCAAGTTTGACCTTAAGTCAATCTGCTTGGTCCACAAAGGAGTTTCTTCAAAAATGTTAGGATGACTAGAGTGGAAATGTAATTTGTAGTCTGAGATTTTACAACACTGTTTTTTGTTTCTCTAGGCATAAACAAACCTGCTAAAACTTAATAGGTGCCATCTTCTGGGAAAGAGGTAACAAGCCAGGTGCACAAAAGAGGACTATGCTACCAAGGTTCACCCAATGGATACCCCGCTTAGTGATGACAAGACTGAAACTCAGGGTTAAAATAGAAGGTTCTTGGCAGAGACATGGTTTGGGGGAGAAACAGATCTCAGGTGCTACAAAGGGGATGGAGACCCAAATGCGGAAAAAGGCAAGAGAGGAATGCCAAGGGGATCACACAAGGAGAGCACTTCCCCAAAGCAAATGGCTGGGAAATCGAGAGGAGCTGACATTTTTGTCAGATTTGGCAACCAGTGGGGCTCCAAGACTGGAGTTTTAGAGCTCCACAGTATGGCTGGGATAGAGCCCTGAGGGTGCTGCCCTACTCCTAGACAGACAGATGGCAGGCAGGTAACCTGGGGTCAGATGGCATGACCTGAGGATCGCCTAAGACACGTTGGAAGGGACTATTCCCTCTTTTTGAAGCGCATCTGTGAGAGGTGGCATTGCCTCTCCAGGAACAAAAGAGCCAGCTGGCGCCATTTCACTTCCCCACCGCTCAGCAGAGGTGCAGACACACCTACTAAAGGTGCCTAACCTAGACATTGGCTGTTTAGCCTGCTTTGCTCCAAGTCCCATGCCCCCGTGCTCTGTCATGACTGCCCTTCTGGGTCAAAACTGCATCAGTCCTGGCATGGCAGGACCCCAGAAGACCAGCGCAGAAGACCAGTGCTGATCCCTGCCACACCAGGTCCCCAAAGTATAGAGTCTTAAAAGTCAGCTGGCTTGACTGGGATAGAGCCCAAAGTGAACTGTGCTGGTCCAGGCAGGCAAACAACCCAGACACAGTGTAAAAACAATTTGAAAAACACCTGGGACACATGAGGGGAAATTATTCGCTCTTTTGGGAGGGCTTTGGTGATAGTAGCAAGCAAAGACTCCACTCTCTAGAGACAAAGGAACTGGCTGGTGCCATTTCCCTCCCCTGCTCCTCGGCATAAAGGAACTTCAGTAAACAGCACAACACCAGCCAGCACTGGCTGCCTAACCTGCTTACATCAAGCCTCACCCCCCTGCACTCTGCTAGTACTGCTTTTCTCAGGAAAGCGTGCCTAAGGACCAGCACAGCAGGCTCCTTCCCAAGAAGAAAAGCACACATCTCCAAATGCACCATGTCTAGTGACCACTGAGTTCTGCAAAGCTTCAATTCTAGAGGAAATAGCATCAGGTCTCATTTAAAAAGCAGAACAGAGCACACCTAAGTTAAAATTTGCCACACTCTGGCCAAGAACCAAACACTGCCCACTGCCGACAAGGAGAACCACTGTAGAAGACTGATCTAAGGGATAGAGCAGCCAAAACACAACAGCAAAATGCACACAGTACACACTAGAGCCGGAAGCACCAGGCCCTGGACATTACACAACCTCATCTTCATAAAGCCAACCTAGACAAAATGCCAAGACAAAAGAATTCATCCCAAAAGAAAGAACAAGAAAACATCATATACACCATACACACACACACACACACACACACTCTCACACTCACACAATGGAATATTACTTGGCTCTAAAAAGAATGAAATCTTGACATTTGCAATGATGTGGATAGAGCTAGAGTGTGTTATGCTAAGCGAAATTAAGTCAGTCAGAAAAAGACAAATAGCGTATGATTTCACTCATATGTGGAATTTAAGAAACAAAAGAGATAAACACAGAGAAAAAAGAGAGAGAGGCAAACCAAGAAAACAGACTCTTAACTATAGAGAAGAAACTGAGGGTTGCTGGAGGGGAGATGGGCAGGGGGATGGGTTAGATGGGTGATGGATATTACAGAGGGCACTTGCGATGAGCACTGGGTGTTATCTGTAAGTGATGAATCACTAAATTCCATACCTGAAACTAATATTACACTGTATGTTAAATGGAATTTAAATAAAAACTCGAAAAGAAAAATATATGTATATATAAGGCTCTCCAGTGAGGTCCACCAGAGTTTTTAAGATTAAGTCAAAACTTTTGGGAATCTGCCTAGGTCTCCCCTTCCTGATCTTTTCCCATTTGCGTATTACTCCCCATAAACTTCAGGATACAATCCAAAATATTTCATGAGGTATTCCAGGCCCCTCACTGTCTAACCCAGGCATCAGCATCACGAACCCATGTACTGTATTTGGCCAACAGGTATGTTTTGTTTAGTTCGCATAGTGTTTTTGACTTAACTGCTGACACTTAATACTGTACATAAAGTATCTGGGTATCACTTTCTGGGAAAAAATAGGAGATTCTGGCAATATAGGCCCATATTTTTAGATAGCAACAATCACTGGAGCCCATTCAAGGATGCTGCTCTTAGATGGAGCATGTCTTTTTCTGTTTGTCACAAGCTCTACCTCTCATTACCAAGTAACAGAGACAGAAATATCAATTGTCATCCTATATACAGTCTGCTTTGCTCATTTTCATCACCTGCCAAGACTCTAACTTAGCCTTTACGCAACCTCTCAGGTCTTAATCTCTGACTCCTTCCCCACTTTTTCCAGTCACAATCAGTGACTTCCAGTTTCAAGAAAGATAATCTTACTCCCCTCAATTGTGCTTTTGTATATTTGTTTTCTCTGTTGTCTTTTCTTAATTCTCATTCATCCTTTAGAAATTCAACTCAGATCAGGACCAGGACAGGAGAGAGGCAAGTGAGGCACTTATGGTGCAAAATTTAGGGGGCACTCACACTCTGGTGCCCACCTGCACTTTGCATGAACCTGAGAATAAGTGCTTTCTTAAACTGCAGCCCTAGCATCCTCGCTTGCCTCACCCTAGCCCTGCATCTAACTTAGATATCATTTCTCTGAGAAGCCTTCCTTGTTTATTCTCCCCATCTGTCTCTCTCTCTCTCTCTCTCACCAGTGTGGAATAGGAGCTACTGTGTGCCTACCTCTATCATAGTACTTTTTATATTGTCTTGCAATTGTCTGTATACTCATCTGCCTCCTTTAATAGACTATGAGATCCTCAAGGGCAGGGAGATTCATTTTGTCTCTGAATCCCCAGTCTATGGCACTTAATGGACACTTTCTACCTATTTACTAATGAACAAATACAATAGCAGGGTTCCTAAGAAAAGAGTAAGGAGGTTCTCTGAAGCCTACGTGGGAAGCACCCATCTTTCTTGCTCCTGGTACTGCAATGATATAGGAAGTTATTTGCCTATACTTCTTCCTAAAACTTACCTGAATGGAAGCTCCATGAGGGCAGGGTTCATGGCAGGTGCTCAATAAAAATTAGTTCAATAAATCAATTGGGCTTTAGGAGACCTTGGTTCTAGCAATAAATCTGGCACTACCTTCAACAATCACTAGCCCAACTCTGGACATCAGTTTCCCTATCTGTAGAATTGGCAGGCGTGGTGGTGGGGAGGTTGGTAAACTAGCTTAGTATATTCTCATTTTCTCCCTCCCTCCCTCTCTTGCTATGTGTGTGTGTGTGTGTGCACGCACACACACCTCGCTCTGTCACTGTCTCCCTGCTTCTCTCTCATCAGTTTATGTAAAGTGCTTGAAGACCTGGTACTTGGTAAGCACCTGTGAAAGTACCAGCTTATTTTTTAATCTGGAAATTCAATTTTTCAAGTAAGTTCTTACATGCTTCATTTGAGCATTGGTGGATAGGAGAAATTGAGGATCCAAGGAACAGTTTGAAAAACCCTGAAAACTGACATGGGGTTCCAAAATGCTCACGGATTTTATGATGACTGTGTAGAAATCAGGGCCCTGGGCTCCCCTACAGAGATTCTGATTCATTTGATCTAAGAGAGGTCCTGAGACTCTGGATCAATAAGAGCTTCAGGTCACTGTGACATATATTAGGAATAACTAAGCTAGATACGCTCTAAGGTTCCTAGAATATTAACAGTTTATTTTACACTTTCTTTTGCAGTTATTCAGGAAGTATAATTTCAAACTGAAATTTTCCAAAACTTAGGTTCTACCACCTTTCTGGTAACAACTATGAAATACTGAGCACCAATCATAAGTCAGACACTGAGCCTAATGATTTACATATACTCTCTGGTATATGTATTTATCTGATTTACCCCTCACAGTCTTATGAAATAGATTATACTTCCTGCTTTACAGAGGAGGAAAACAGAGGCCCCAAAAGCTTAGGTAATGTTGCTAAGATCCCACAGCTAATAAATCTGAAGTATACACAAAACTACCCAAACTCCTGAGATTTCCTTTGGTTACTGAGCTACAGAGGTAGAGAAAAAGCCAGGCAATGCCAATTGAAGGCACAGATGTCTTGGTCTAGAGCAGGGACAAATGTCATCATCAGGGCAGTGAGACACTTTCTCCCACTTGTCCCGATTAGACACAGACTACACAAGTTAGTTACTAGCGCTGATGATCAAGGGAAGGGACTCTCCAAAGAAGCCTCAGGTTTTGACTCACATCCTCTAGGAATCACTACCATCTCTGTTTAGACAACTGGTATCTACAAGGGGGTTAATGGTACTGAGTCACATTTTGCAGCCATCATGAAAAATGCATTATGAAAAGAACTGCAAGGCTCTCTTCAATATAATGTGAAATCTAAATCTCAACCCAAAATTCTATCATAACTGTACTTTTACCAATTTTTCCAGTTAAACAGAATATCTACCTAGTCTGGGCCAGTAATGTTGGCAATTGGAGGGTATGGCACACTCTCCTGTCTCAGCTTCCAAAGGAAATGTTTCCCAACAATGCCCTCCCAGTAGGGTGTCTAATATTTCCTCTCAAAGCCTCCAAAGAGCCTTACCTTAAACTGCTGGAGCACTGGTTGTTCTTCTCACTACCACCACAAATCCCAGTTCTCAAAATGACACATTCAACAAGGACAATGACTATGACAGGCCAATTAACACCTCAAAATCTTTTTTCAGTCCCCCTCAAGAAAGGTCCATTCATGAGTCATCATCCCTAAAGCCAATGATCAGATGGTAACTATGAGTTTCTGGAGATGGTAGGCAAATGGCAACTGAGTTAAAGTGTTGTTGTAAAGCATACATTAAGCAGCTGTGTCACAGCGAGCAGCTTAAATGGAGTTCACAAACACCCACAAGAACCTGGCATCAATAGCGGGGGTGGGGGGGGTGGGGGGGCGGCGCTATTTTTATTTTTGTTTATAAGCCATCACGCTCAAACTCACACACCTTTTTCCTAAACAGCACTTGTTGACATTTACGGTAAGATGGGTGTTGTACCCTCAGTGGGCCCACCCCTTATAGCTCCTTGGGCATCGGTCTCACCCTTTCAAATCTAGGGGGAGGCACCAGGGCCTCTGCACTCTACGCATGTGATGGAAGTGGCAGCCCTGATGATCTCAGGATTGGCTTCAGAGTCCTTCTTCTCTTGTCTTTGAAAAATAGTGCATGTTCATAGCCAAATAGCTATATGGTCTGGTCTAACAGGGTCTAAGAAGTCAGTCTTCTTTCATTTTGTCCCATTTTTGTTTCCTATAGTCCCAGCTGGTAGTGTTTCTGCTCATATAATCCCATCTCTATTCCTGGCTTCTGTTCCATGGTTCACACCCACATTGATCTCCTTATGCAATGGTCAGTCCACCACACCCTTGGTGTTCTCTTTCAAACACACTGTCATTTTTTGTAATGTGGACAGGAGAGAAGTGTCCAAATCTTGAAGTTCTGGTTCCATTTTGTTTAATAATTCCATCTTCAATTCATTTTTCTCCTCTCAGCTTTTGATAGAAACAGGGGGAACCAAGCCATTCTTTTAACACTTTGCTTAGAAATTTCCTCAGCCAAATATTCAATTTTTTCAGTCAGAAAGCACTACCTCCTACAGAACACTAGAATGCAAACACAATTCAGCCAAGTTCTTTGCCTACTTTATAACAAGGATTGCTTTTCTCCATTGTCTAATAACATGTTCTTCATGGAAACTTTCTCTATGGCTCGCCTTTTTTCTTTCTGAGCTCTCACCACAATTGCCTTTAAAATTCCATTCATGACAATCTAGGCTTTTCTTAGCAGGCACCTCCAAACTTTTGCAGCTTCTTCCCATTACTCAGTTCCAAAGCTACTTCCACATTTTTAGGTATTTGGTACAGAACACCCCGACTTCTCGGTACCAATTTCTTTCTGTCTTACTAAGTTTAGGATGCTATAACAAAATACTATAGACTGGGTGGCTTATAAACCACAGAAATTTATTTCTCACAGTTCTGGAGGCTGAAGTCTGAGATCAGAGTGTCAGCATAGTTAGGTTCTGGTGAGCGCTCTTCAAGGTTGTAGACTGACAACTTCTTGTGTATCCTCACATGATAGAAGGAGGGTAAAAGAGTCCTCTGGTGTCTCTTTTATGAGGGCACTAATCCCATCCATGAGGGGTTCCACTTTCATGACCTAATTACCTCCCAAAGACTCCTGCTCTTGATACCATCATATCAGGGGTTAGAATTTCAACATATGAATTTTGGGAAGGACACAGAAACACTCAGTCCATTGCAGAGTACAAAGAAATCAAGTCTTATATTAACAATGACTAAACAGTTAACATATATTTAGGCACTGTGCACACTTGGCATTGATCATCTCAACCCTATTTCAAAGATGAGAAAAATTAACACTCAAAATAGGGAAAGCCACCTCCCCAGATTACACAGATAATAAGTTCCAAAGCTGGAGTTCAAATTTGGGCTATCTGACTCTAGAGCTCATGATATTAACTTTTAAATAAGTCATGCCCTTAGACAAAAATAGATCTGTAAAATTAAAATGAAGTGAATAAATAATCTAAATGCAAATGTGTGCCTCATTAGTTACACTACCACATTTATCAAAACAGTCATCAATCTTAGTCTCATGGAAGTACTCATTGCAGTATTATTTATAAGAGTGAAAAATTGGAAATAAGCTAAATAGTTGAATATCATATAAACTATGGCTCCTATAATGAAGAGATCTGAATTCATCCATTATTTATTTACTCAACAAACACGTGCTGAGTATCTACTATATGCTAGGCACCCTCTACATGTTGGGGAAATAGCAGTGAATAAAAACAATGTCCTTGCTCCCCCATGAAACTTACAAAGAATTTTAAATGATATCAGAAGCTGATGATGATAAACTGTTAGGTTAAAAAGAAAAAATTATGTATTTAGCATGAACTAAATTGCATACACATAAGAGATACATGTACAAAAGACAGCTAAAATATAACATGCCAATACCATCTAATACATTGTTTCTGTGATGGAATATCTTATTATCATAGGTAATTTTATACTTTTGTATATTATTCATATTTACTACAATGACCATTAAATAATAATAATACATTTTCATATTTTAATGCCGGGGTTCATAAATACAACCTTGTAACTAACTTGTTTCACTGACATTAAATTATTCACAACAGTTCTGTGATTCAGTGTTCTTGTCTAGTAAATGCTTTACACTAATTCTTTAGCTCACTGGTTACTAAACTTTTTCTTAAAGGACCAGAGCAGATATTTTAGGCTTTGAAAGCCATCCAGTCTCTGCCACTTCTACTCAATATTGTTGTCCTACCACAAAAGTACCCTTAGACAATATTTTTTTCCCTTAAACCATATTTAAATGAATATATGTGGCTGTGTTCCAACAAAACTTTACCAAAAAAAGGTGGCAGGCAAGATTTGGCCCAAGGGCCATAGTTTGCTGACACTACTATAACTTCATAACCACTAACACAAAGTTCTTTAACGTCCACTATTCAATCTCTTCCTGGTAACATTCTTGATATTAATATTAAACACATTTTACAGATGATAAGACTAAGGCTCAGAAAACGGAAGTATCTGTCCGAGATCACACAGCTCATAGAGTGACTTGTTAAATTCAGTTCCCAAGAGAGATGTCAAATGTCCTGTTGTCTGAAAAGCTGGACATATACAGATGTTACTTTTAAACATTCTAGAGGAGTTTATTCCTTGGAGGACTGTTACTCTAAATCATTTTGGAATTTTTTTTAAAAAAAATCACTCTTTAATTGCTATTTTACAAAAATATCTATTTTCATGTATTAGATTCTTTAAAGAAAAAGTTCCCTGCAGATTGACTGAGTCAAAGTCCTCAGTGGAGGCTTAAGGGCTATCTTCTTATTGCTTTGGTTTGAGAGGGGAAGGGGACTGAGAGACAATGTTTCTTTACCCTTCTTAAGCAGCCTCCCATGATCTTGACACTAGACCACAGAGGATGAAGATGCCCAGGTTCCCTGTATCCAAAAACCGAGGAGTTTCAGAACTGCCTTCAGAGGCACAAGGCCACATGTAGCTGAAGACTTACCAATGTTAATCTCGTCATCAGTCAGAGTGTCTCCAATAAAATCAAACTGAAAGGACTGAAGTGTCTGAGAAAATTTCTGAACAGCTGAAGAATAATCTGCAAAGTAAGAGAAACAGAAGAAATGGTCAAGACTGCTGTCCTTTAACGGATTTACTCATTTCTGATAAGGCTGATAGAAGAAAAGCAAAAGGAAATTCTCCCAGTAGTTAGCAACTTGCATTTAATAAAGCTAAACAAAAGATCAGAACTTCAGTACAAGATTTGAGCAACTAAAACCATTAAAGAGGAAGGAGGGCAGCATGGTGAAGTCCTTCTTTTAAGTTATAGGACATGTTTTAATCTCAATTCCTGTCCTCTCTGACCCCTTCTACCCAAAGCCTGTAAGACTTAAAACTGCTTAGTTTTACTCCTAAAGAGACGCTTTAAGCATTAATTGAGCACCAATTACGGGCACTAACTAAATGCTTTCTCACCTCTCACCAAACAAATACCCACAATCATTCCACAAAGGAAAAAAATATCTGAATTTTAGAGCTATGGTACTCAAGTTCCCTGAGCTAGTCAGCAGTATCAAAAGTAGAAGCCAGATGGTCTGTCTGTTTCTCCAGGGCCTTTTCCATGGCAACACAGGCACAACCTAGACATTTTACACATTAACCATATGGCAGCCTAGGTTAGGATACTATCTGGCAGGAGAACAAATTGTTCACATAGATTTCAGCAAGGGACCTGAACTAGGGAGGCAATTAATGAAAAACTTCACGGTGGTATGCCCAGACAAATGCTTTTATTTTTGGTGAATAACTTTGAATTTTATTATATGAAAGTATAATGAACGTATAAAACTAAATCACATTTAGCTAGCCTTTTGACAAATTATCTTCAGTGAAATTTTTAAAATATGACCTTCACCAAAAGGTACAGCCAAACTCTCCAGCCTTGCTACTCTGAGTGGTTCTCAGAGCAGAATCATCATCACCAGGGAGCTTTACGGAAATACACATTCCCAGGTCAAACTGCAGACTTACAGAATCAGAAACAGCATTTTCATATACTTCATAGGTCCTTGAAAGTTTAAGGGGCACTCCTCCCACTAACTAAAGTAACACATTAGACTATCTTCTAGGGACGCTCAAACTTTTGGTTATTTTTGCTTCCCTTTTCCTATTTCTTCTTTAACTCCATAGCTTCATCCTCCTCCATTTTCACATCTATCAGATACATAGCCTTATGAGAGTTTTTACTCTCAGACTAACAGAAAGGGAGACAATGCAAACAATAACATCTATTCCTCTCAATAAAAAGCTAACATGGTTAGACACAAATACAATAGAACATGTTCAGACATTGGGTTGGAAAAGATAAACCTGCCTAGAATTTTATTGTCCTCTTGCTTACATCACATTTACAGAAGAGCTTATTTTCAGTATTTAGATCCTTGACCCTTTAAACACATCATTGGTGAGGAGGAGGCAGGGAGAGGAGGAGGAGAAGCAGGAGAAGGAAGAGAAGGAGGAGGAAGAGAAGGGGGAGGAGGAAGAGGAGAAGGAGGAGAAAGAAGAAGAGGAGAGGAGCAGTGGCGCAGCCAGTTAAGCATCTCTCATGGGTACTGGGATTGAGCCCTGTGTCAGGATCCGTGCTCAGCGGGGAGTCAGCTTGAGAATCTCTGTCTCTCATGGCCCCTCCCCCCACTCGCTCACACTCAAATAAATCTTTTAAAAAAGAAGAAGAGGGCGCCTGGGTGGCTCAGTTGGTTAAGCGACTGCCTTCGGCTCAGGTCATGATCCTGGAGTCCTGGGATCGAGTCCCGCATCGGGCTCCCTGCTCAGCAGGGGGTCTGCTTCTCCCTCTGCCCTCTTCCCTCTCGTGCTCTCTCTCGTTCTCTCTCTCTCAAATAAATAAATAAAATCTTTAATAAAAGAATCAAGGAACTAAAGAAGAAAGGTTTTACAAAGAGTAGGGACTGCAGACCAACTTACCATGCCTTCTCAAATTTCCACACTTTGGAGTAACATTTTCTACATCAAATCTGGTACACATAAATGTAAGAAGGGCATGCACACCCTGTTTTCCATATTTCATCATAAAGAGAACACAAAACTGGCTCCATGGCTGGAAAACAATCACGTTCCTCTGGCCTCCTTGGCCAGTAGCAGAAAAGGACAAGCTCAGAATTCCATGTGCTTTCTGTGTCACTCAGGGAAATTAAATAAGAATATTCATTATATTGACCTTTCACAAATACCTGGATTCCTTCAGTTTTTTCTTAATACAAACAAGGTACACTTAATAATCACTCCTCTTTTAGAACTATGTGAACATTTCAGAAACCACAAATATTATGATTTTTTACATTTATATTATTTTGTAAGTAAAAGCATGTGGTAAGAAAGGAGTTGCATTCATTCCCATTTTCATTATTTGCACCAACTTCTCTTCTCCAGACCTCGGGCCTGACTGAAAACACTACTTTACATTTGCACAGAGCTTGAAAAAGTTTACGAAGGACTTTCCATAAGCACTCTCATTTACTCCTCTTGAATACTCAAAGATAGGCATTCCTATACTTACCATATAAGTAAATAAAAAATGAGACAGTGGAAACAAATCACATTCACAAATATGAACAAGCATAAATTTGCAGCTCTTGATCGAAAGAAAGTCTCATATAAATGGCCTCTGTACTAATAAGAAGACTGTCAGGGATGAGTCCTGTATTTCAGATAAATGAGTTGGGTAACTTTTGGACTCCAAAGAATCAATAGATAACGTAGCAATCCTTGTTATCTATGGGGCACTTATTTCTTAATCAAAATAAAATTTACTGCATCACTCTATTGCATCATTATTTTATCTTTCCTAATACTTCTGCATCCCTGTCGACCAAGCCTTTATCTCATAGGTGTTCAAGCTATCTTTGAGGGTTATCTCTACACCACCTTCATATTCATCTGTCTTTTATAATGTTTTTCACTCACTCATTCTAGAATGTAGCAGGATAGTATTTCTTACACAACTAAAGCTTTCTGGGAATAAGGTAAATTAAAACAAGACTAATTAGTCAGGTAATTAATTAATGTTGTATAGAAACCAATTTACTTATTATCACTACTATAGTCTATGGAATCAAATGGAACATACTCTTATATCTAAATTACTTTCGTCTTCACAAAATCTTAGAAATTAATTGACCTGTAATTCATTTTTTTTTTTTGCTGAGTAGATTCCATTATATAAATATACCATAATTCATTCATTCACCTATTTATGGACATTGTGCTGTTTCTAGTTTTTCACTATTGTGAAGAACATTAAACATTCATATATCAATCTTTCTACCACATGTATTTTCATTTACCTTGGGTAAATACATAACGGTTTTTACACGGTTATGGGTTACAGGGTTAGTTGAAAGTGTACCTTAAAACGTACAAAAAATGGTCAAATTACCAACTACCTCTACACCTTAAAGAACTAGAGAAAAAGCAACAAATGATGCCTAAGACACGCATTAGAAGAGAAATAATTAAAATTAGAGCAGAAATCAATGAATTAGAAACCAGAAACACAGTAGATCAGATCAACGAAACCGGAAGTTGGTTCTTTGAAAGAATTAATAAGATCAATAAACCACTGGCCAGACTTATCCAAAAGAAAAGAAAAAGGACCCAAATTAATAAAACGATGAATGAAAGGGGAGAGATCACGACTAACACCAAGGGAATAGAAACAATTATTAGAAATTATTATCAACAACCCTGTGCCAATAAACTGAGCAATCTGGATGACATGGAGGCCTTCCTGGAAACCTATAAACTGCCAAGACTGAAACAGGAAGAAATTGACAACCTGAATAGGCCAATAACCAGCAACGAGATTGAAGCAGTGATCAAAAACCTCACAAAAAACAAGAGTCCAGGGCCTGATGGATTCCCTGGGCAATTCTACCAAACATTCAAAGAAAAAATAATACATATACTACTGAAGCTGTTTCAAAAAATAGAAACAGAAGGAAAACTTCCAAACTCATTCCATGAGGCCAGCATTACCTTAATCCGCAAACCAGGCAAAGACCCCATCAAAAAGGAGAATTTCAGACTGATATCCCTGATGAATATGGATTCCAAAATCCACAACAAAATCCAAGCTAATAGGATCCAACAATACATTAAAAGGTTCATCCACCACGACCAAGTGGGATTTATCCCTGGGATGCACCTGTGGTTCAACATTCGCAAATCAATCAGTGTGATAGAACACATTAACAAGAGGAGGGAGAATAACCATATGGTCCTCTCACTTGATGCAGAAAAAGCATTTGACAAAATACAACATTCTTTCCTGATTAAAACTCTGCAGAGTACAGGGATAGAGGAAACATTCCTCAAGTTCATAAAATCCATCTATGAAAAACCCACAGTGAATATCATCCTCAATGGGGAAAAGCTAAGAGCCTTTCCCTTAAGATCAGAAACACATCAAGGATGTGGACTCTCGGCACTATTGTTCAACACAGTACTAGAATTCCTAGCAACAGCAATCAGAAAACAAAAAGAAATAAAAGGTATTCAAATTGGCAAAGAAGAAGTCAAACTCTCTCTTTTCGCAGACGACATGATACTTTATGTGGAAAACCCAAAAGACTCCACCCCCAAATTACTAGAACTCATACAGCAATTCAGTAATGTGGCAGGACACAAAATGAAAGCACAGAAATCAGTTGCTTTCTTATACACTAACAACGCAATTGTAGAAAGAGTAATTAGAGAAATGACTCCATTTACAATAGCACCAAAAACCATAAGATACCTCGGAATAAACCTAACCAAAGAGGTAAAAGATCTATACTCTAAGAACTACAGAACACTCATGAAAGAAATTGAAGAAGACACAAAAAGATGGAAAAATATTCCATGCTCATGGATCGGAAGAATAAACATTGTTAAAATGTCTAAGCTACCCGGAGCAATCTATACCTTCAGTGCCATCCCGATCAAAATTCAAATGACATTTTTCAACGTGCTGGAACAAACAATCCTAAAATTTGTATGGAATCAGAAAAGACCTGGAATTGCCAAGAAAATGTTGAAAAAGGAAAACAAAGCTGAGGGCATCACGTTGCCTGATTTCAACCTAAACTACAAAGCTGTGATCAGCAAGACAGCATGGTACTGGCACAAAAACAGACACATAGACCAATGGAAGAGAACAGAGAGCCCAGATATGGACCCTCAACTCTATGGTCAAATAATCTTTGACAATGGAGAAAAAAACATGCAATGGAAAAAAAGACAGTCTCTTCAATAAATGGTGCTGGGAGAATTGGACAGCCACATGCAGAAGAATGAAACTCGAGCATTTTCTAACACCATTCACAAAGATAAACTCAAAATGGATGAAAGACCTCAATGTGAGACAGGAATCCATCAAAATCCTAGAGTTCGAGAACATACGCAGTAACTTCTTTGAAATCGCGCACAGCAACTTCTTTCAAGATACATCTCCAAAAGCTAGTGAAACAAAAGCAAAAATGAACTTTGGGGCTTCATCAAGATAAAAAGCTTCTGCACAGGAAAGGAAACAGTCAACAAAACAAAGAGGAAACCCACACAATGGGAAAAGATATTTACAAATGACACTACAGATAAAGGGCTGGTATCCAAGATCTATAAAGAACTTCTCAAACTCCACACCCAAAAAACAAATAATCAAGTCAAAAAGCAGGCAGAAGATATGAAAAGACACGTCTCTGAAGAAGACTTACAAATAGCTAACAGACACATGAAATAATGTTCATCATCATTAGCCATCAGGGAAATTCAAATCAAAACCACATTGAGATACCACCTTACACCAGTTAGAATAGCAAAAATAGACAGGGAAAAAAACAACAAATGTTGGAGAGGTTGTGGAGAAAGGGAAACCCTCTTACACTGTCGGTGGGAATGCAAGTTGGTACAGCCACTATGGAAAACAGTGTGGAGGTGCCTCAAAAATATAAAATACAGCTACCCTATGACCCAGCAATTGCACTCCTGGGTATTTACCCCAAAGATACAGATGTAGTGAAAAGAAGGGCCATATGCACCCCAATGTTCATAGCAGCAATGTCCTCAATAGCCAAACTGTGGAAAGAGCCAAAATGCCCTTCAACAGATGAATGGATAAAGAAGATGTGGTCCATATATACAATGGAATATGACTCAGCCATCAGAAAGGATGAATACCCAACTTTTACATCAACATGGATGGGACTGGAGGAGATTATGCTAAGTGAAATAAGTCAAGCAGAGAAAATCAATTATCATATGGTTTCACTTATTTGTGGAACATAAGGAATGGCATGGAGGACATTAGGAGAAGGAAGGGAAATATGGGGGCGGGGGGGAATTGGAGGGAGAGATGAACCATGAGAGACTATGGACCTGAGAAACAAACAGGGTTTTAGAGGGGAGGGGGAAGGGGGGATTGGTTAGCCCGGTGATGGGTATTAAGGAGGGCACATACTGCATGGAACACTGGGTGTTATACGAAAACAATGGATCATGGATCACCACATCAAAAACTAATGATGTATTGAATGGTGACTAATATAACATAATAAAATTTAAAAAAAAAGAAAAAGAAACGGTCAAATTAATTTCCAAAGCCAATGTACTATTTTGTATTCCAATCAACAACAATATATGAGAATTTTAATTGATGAAATTCCAACATCTGGTAACTTAAAATCTTTTTACTGGTTTTTGGAAAAGATGGCGGAGGAGTAGGGGATGCTATTCCAACCGGTTCCCAGAATTGAGCTGGATATCTACCAGACCACTCTGAACACCAAAGAAATCAGCCTGAGATGTAAGAAGTTAGAACTGGATCTCTACAAACAAAATATCACAGGCATTTGGTTTCAAGGTACGAAGTGGGGAGCCGTGATTCCGCGGGCAAATATTGGAGGATAAATGGCAAGCAGCGTGAGGCAGTGCGGATCCTACACCGACGGTGAGCAATAGCCTCCCGCGCTGAGGACAGGGCACAGACTCGCAGACCAGTAGTGGCAGGGAAAGGACTTTAGAGCAGCCCCCTGTACAGAAATCTGGAGCAGTGGGGCCACAAGTGAAAACTGGGGGCAGCTGGCAGTTATAGAAGCACAAAGGGCAAAGACATGCGCTACCTAGAGTGAAGGACTGGGAGCGCAGCTCAGGGGCGCACAACCCAGGACACTGCAGTTTATAGCAGCACAGACAGAAATGGAGATGGTGTGGCATGGAGAGCTCACTGAAGAACAGACTGCGATCTCTCTGCTCTGAGGCAGAAGGTTGGAAACGATACCTTCTGCTCTGACTCTCAGAAGAGAAACGGAAACCACCAAGGAAAGGCGCCAGAGAACAAAAGCCCGAAAAAACTGGTTTTCGCTGAGCCCATGCCCCGCCACAGGGGGCAGGGCAACTCTGCCCAAACAGGGTTGCTTAAGTAACAGCACGGGAGGCCCCTTCCCCATAAGACAGGCTGGGAGAACAAGAGGCCAGCAACCCTAAGGTCCCAAGAAAACAGGTGAATCTTCCTTGGGTTCTGGTCAATAATTTGGACTCTGTACATTCCCTCAACCACCTCTCAACAGAATGATTACGAGGAGGAACCGCCAAAATAGGAAAAACTCAGAGACTGTGATTTCTGCCACAGATTTACAAATGGATACAGATATAACCAAGATATCGGAAATGGAATTCAGAGTACCAATGGTGAAGACAATAGCTACAATGCAGAAATTGATTAATGGCAACATAGAGTCTCTAAGGGCAGAAATGAAAGCTGAATTGGCAGAACGTAAAAATGCTATCGGTGAGATCCAAGCTAATCTAGATAATCTAACAGCTAGGGTAAGTGAGGCAGAAAAATGAATTAGTGATCTAGAAGACTAATTACTAGATAAGAAGGTAAAAAAGGAGGCCAGGGAAAAACCACTCAAAATCCATGAAAATAGAATCAGAGAAGTAAGTGACACCATAAAATGATCCAATATCAGAATTATTGGGATCCCTGAGGGAAGTGGAGAGAGAGAGAACTAGAAGATGTATTTGAGCAAATTATACCTGACAACTTCTCTAATGTGGGGAATGAAACAAACATTTGCGTCCTAGAGGCAGAGAGGACCCCTCCCAAGATCAAGGAAAACAGGCCAACGCCCCAGCATGTAATAGTAAAACTTGTAAATCTTAGAACCAAGGAAACCATCTTAAGGGCAGTTAGGAGGAAGAGATTCCTTACGCACAGAGGGAGGAACATCAGAATAACGTCAGACGTGGCAAGACAGAAAGGCCTGGCAAGACATACTGAGGGTACTAAATGAAAAGAACATGCAGCCAAGAATACTTTATCCAGCAAGGCTTTCATTTAGAATGGATGGAGAGATGCAGAGCTTCCAAGACCGGCAGAAGTTGAAAGAATATGTGACCACTAAGCCGGCCCTGCAAGAAATATTAAGGGGGGTTCTATAAAAGGAGAAAGACCCCAAGAGTGATCTACAACAGAAATTTACAAAGACAGTCTACAAAAACAAGGTCTTCACAGGCAACATGATGACAATAAATTCATATCTTTTAATAATCACTCTCAATGTGAACGCCTAAATGCTCCCATAAAACAGCACAGGGTTGCAGATTGGATAAAAAGACAGGACCCAGCCATATGTTGTCTACAAGAGACTCATTTTGAACCTAAAGATACATCCAGACTGAAAGTGAAGGGATGGAGATCCATCTTCCATGCCAGCGGACCTCAAAAGAAAGCTGGGGTAGCAATTCTTGTATCAGACAAATTAGATTTTAAACTAAAGTCTGTAATAAGAGACACAGAAGGACACTATATCATTCTTAAAGGGTCTATCCAACAAGAAGATCTAACAATTGTAAATATCTATGGCCCCAACATGGGAGCAGCCATCTATATAAGCCAACTGTTAACCAAAATAAAGAGTCATATTGATAACAATACGTTAATTATAGGAGACCTCAATACTCCACTCTCAGCAATAGACAGATCATCTAAGCAGAAAATCAACAAGGAAACAAGAGCTTTGAAGGACACACTGGACCAGATGGACCTCATATATATACAGAACATTCCACCCTAAAACAACAGAATACTCATTCTTCTCGAGCGCACATGGAACTTTCTCCAGAATAGACCACATACTGGGTCACAAATCAGGTCTCAACTGATACCAAAAGACTGAAATTATTCCCCGCATATTCTCAGACCACAATGCTTTAAAACTGGAACTCAATCACAAAAAAAATTTGGAAAAATTCAAACACTTGGAAGCTGAAGACCACTCTGCTCAAGAATGTTTGGATCAACCAGGAAATCAAAGAACTTAAACAATTCATGGAAACCAAAGAGAAGGAAAACACATCAGTCCAAAATCTATGGGTTACTGCAAAGGCGGTCCTAAGGGGGAAATACATAGCCATCCACGCCCACTCAAAAAAATAGAAAAATCCCAAATTTACCAACTAACTGTACACCTTAAAGAACTAGAGAAAAAGCAAGAAATGATGCCTAAGCCACACATTAGAAGAGAAATAATTTAGAGCAGAGATCAATGAATTAGAAACCAGAAACACAGTAAATCAGATCAACGAAACTAGAAGCTGGTTCTTTGAAAGAATTAATAAGATCGATAAACCACTGGCCAGACTCATCCAAAAGAGAAAGAATCCAAATTAATAAAATGATGAAAGAAAGGGGAGAGATCACGACTAACATCAAGGGGAAAAAAAAACAATTATTAGAAATTATTATAGGGGCGCCTGGGTGGCTCAGTCGTTAAGCATCTCCCTTCAGCTCAGGTCATGATTCCAGGTCCTGGGATCGAGCCCCGCATTGGACTCCCTGCTCAGCGGGAAGCCTGCTTCTCCCTCTCCCACTCCCCCTCCTTGTATTACCTCTCTCGCTGTGTCTCTCTCTGTCAAATAAATAAATACAATCTTTAAAAATAAAAAAAGAAAGAAATTATTATAAACAATTATATGCCAATAAATTAAGGAACTTCGAAGAAATGGATGCCTTCCTGGAAACCTATAAACTGCCAAGACTGAAACAGGAAGAAATTGACAACCTGAATAGGCCAATAACCAGCAACGAGATTGAAGCAGTGATCAAAAACCTCCCAAAAAACAAGAGTCCAGGGCCTGATGGATTCCCTGGGCAATTCTACCAAACATTCAAAGAAGAAATACCTATTCTCCTGAAGCTGTTTCAAAAAATAGAAATAGAAGGAGAGCTTCCAGACTCATTCTATGAAGCCAGCATTACCTTAATCCCCAAACCAGGCAAAGACCCCATCAAAAAGGAGAATTTCAGACTGATATCCCTGATGAATATGGATTCCAAAATTCTCAACAAAATCCTAGGTAATAGGATCCAACAATACATTAAAAGGTTCATCCACCACGACCAAGTGGGATTTATCCCCGGGATGCACCTGTGGTTCAACATTCGCAAATCAATCAATGTGAAAGAACACATTAATAAGAGGAGAGAAAAGAACCATATGGTGATCTCACTTGATGAAGAAAAAGCATTTGACAAAATACAATATCCTTTCCTGATTAAAACTCTTCAGAATATAGGTATAGAGGGAACCATTCCTCAAGTTCATAAAATCCATCTGTGAAAAACCCGCAGCGAATATCATCGTCCATGGGGAAAAGATGAGAGCCTTTCCCTTAAGATCAGGAACACATCAAGGATGCCCACTCTCACCACTATTGTTCAGGAAGTACTACTGTACTAGAAGTCCTAGCAACAGCAATCAGATAACAAAAAGAAATAAAAGGTATTCAAATTGGCAAAGAAAAAGTGAAACTCTCTCTCTTTGCAGATGACATGATACTTTGTGTGGAAAATCCAAAACATTCCACCCCCAAATTACTAGAACTCATACAGCAATTCAGTAACGTGGCAAGATACAAAATCAACGCACAGAAATCAGTTCCTTTTTAATACACTAACAATGCAACTGTAGAAAGAGAAATTAGAGAATCGATTCCATTTAAAATAGCACCAAAAACCATAAGATACCTTGGAATAAACCTAACCAAAGAGGTAAAGGATCTATACTCTAGGAACTACAGAACACTCAGGAAAGAAATTGAAGAAGACATATAAAGATGGAAAAACATTCCATGCTCATGGATCGGAGGAATAAACACTGTTAAACTGTATATGCTACCCAGAGCAATCTATACCTTCAACGCCATACTGGTCAAAATTCCAATGACATTTTTCAAAGTGCTGGAGCAAACAATCCTAAAATTTGTATGGAATCAGAAAAGACCCCGAATCGCCAAGGAAATGTTGAAAAACAAAGCTGGGAGCATCACATTGCTAATTTCAAGCTATATTACAAAGCAGTGATCACCAAGACAGCATGGTACTGGCACAAAAACAGACATACAGACCAATGGAACAGAACAGAGAGCCCAGATATGGACCCTCAACTCTATGGTCAAATAATCTTTGACAAAGCAGGAAAAAACATGCAATGGAAAAAAGACAGTCTCTTCAATAAATGGTGCTGGGAAAATTGGACAGCCACATGCAGAAGAATGAATCTCGAGCATTCTCTAACACCATTCACAAAGATAAACTCAAAATGGTTGAAAGACCTCAATGTGAGACAGGAATCCATGGAAGTCCTAGAGGAGAACATAGGCAGTAACCTCTTCGACATCAGCCAGAGCAACTTCTTTCAAGATACATCTCCAAAGGCCAGTGAAGCAAAAGCAAAAATGAACTTTGGGGCTTCATCAATATAAAAAGCTTCTGCACAGCAAAGGAAACAGTCAACAAAACAAACAGGCAATCCACTGAATGGGAGAAGATATTTGCAAATGACACTACAAAGGGCTGATTTCCAAGATCTATAAAGAACTTCTCAAACTCAACACCCAAAAAACAAATAAGTCAAAAAATGGGCAGAAGACACGAACAGATACTTCTCCAAAGAAGACATACAAATGGCTAACAGACACATGAAAAAGTGTTCATCATCATTAGTCATCAGGGAAATTCAAATCAAAACTACACTGAGATACCACCTTAGACCAGTTAGAATGGCAAAAATTGACAAGGCAAGAAACAACAAATGTTGGAGAGGTTGTGGAGAAAGGGGAACCCTCTTACACTGTCGGTGGGAATGCAAGTTGGTACAGCCACTTTGGAAAACAGTGTGGAGGTGCCTCAAAAAACTAAAAATAGAGCTACCCTATGACCCAGCAATTGCACTCCTGGGTATTTACCCCAAAGATATAGATGTAGTGAAAAGAAGGGCCATATGCACCCCAATGTTCATAGCAGCAATGTCCGCAACAGCCAAATGGTGGAAAGAGCCGAGATGCCCTTCAACAGATGAATGGATCAAGAACATGTGGTCCATATATACAATGGAATATGATTCAGCCATCAGAAAGGATGAATACCCAACTTTTACATCAGCATGGATGGGACTGGAGATTATGCTAAATGAAATAAGTCAAGTAAAGAAAGTCAATTATCATAGGGTTTCACTAATTTGTGGAACATAAGGAATAGCATAGAGGACATTAGGAGAAGGAAGGGAAAAATGAAGAGGGGGAAATTGGAGAGAGAGATGAACCATGAGAGACTCTGGAATCTGAGAAACAAACTGAGTGTTTTAGAGGGGAAGGGGGTGGGGGGATGCATTAGCCTGGTGATGGGTATTAAGGAGGGCACATACTGCATGGAGCACTGGGTGTTATAAGAAAACAGTGAAGCGTGGATCACTACATCAAAAACTAATGATGTATTGTATGCTGACTAACATTACCTAATAAAATTAAATTTAAAAAATAAAATCTTTTTAGTAAAGCATTTCTGAGATACAATATTATATTAGTTTCAGGCATACAACATAGTGATTCAAAAACTCTATACATTATGCTATGCTCACCACAAGCATAGCTACCCTCTGTCACCATACAATGCTATTAAAATGCCACTGACTATATTCCTATGCCTTACCTTTCTTCCTGATGATTTACTCATTCCATAGCTACAAGCCTGTAACTCCCACTCTCCTTCACTCCTTCACTCATTTTGCCCATTCCCCTACTCACCTCCCCTCTGGCAACCACCAGTTTGTGTGTGTGTGTGTGTGTGTGTATATATATATATATATTTCCCTGATAGCTAATAATTAATATGTATGTATACATATGTATATATATGTATACACACACACACCACATCTTATTTATCCATTCATCTATCGATGGACACTTGGGTTCCTTCCATATATTGTCTATTGTGAATAAAGCTACAATAAAAATCTGGTAAATGACTTTTTTTATTTTAATTTTAACCATTCCAATGGATTTGTGGTGGTATCTCACTATAGTTTTAATTTGCATTTTCTTGATGACTAATGGTGCTAAGCAGTTTATCATGAACTTATTGGGCATTTACAATATCTTTTTTTCATGAAGGGTCTGTTAAGACTCTAGCCAGTTTTATACTTGGGTTTTTGTGTTCTTATTGTTGAGTTATTGAGCTATAAGATTTCTTTATATATCCTGGACACAAGTTTTTTCTGTCATATATGTTATATATAACAGATTATATAATATATATATATGATAGATTATATAATATCCTAATAGTCTCTAATAAATTAAAGGCTTAACAATCTAAAGATTCTCTGTTTAAGATAAAAGATTGAATCTTGATAATTCCAGTGTACTTTGTTGTGTATTAAGTAAACCTAATCAAATCACTCTCTCCCTAGCTCTGCTGTAGCACTGAAAACCAACAGTTTCACAACTATGATAGCTGTGAAAACCAACAGGTTAGCAGCCACCAGCGAGGGCAGAATAGGGTTGGAGTTTTACAAGGCTGCACTCTTACAGAACTATCACTATTTTTCTATTTTAACAGGTCTTTAAAGTTCCATTCTTAAGTCTAGTCTCTGTCCTAACAAAGCTCATTCTTTGTAAACAGTGCTGTTTTGGGGGCATTTGTCAAAAACAATCATCTCAAATTTTTAAAAAATTGTGGTAGCCCAAGGCAATGTAAAAGTTGGAGTTATCAAAAGGTTGACCAAAATATTTACTGTGATATTATGATTTATAAGAAATATATATTTGATCATTCAGATGACCAGAATATATTTCTCATATATAGTTGGTCTTCATCCACCATTCCCAGCTCACAGCTCCCAAAACCCTTGAAATTTTCTCTGATGAGAGCCATAAAATTGTCTTTTGTTAGGTTAATGGCATGATTTTGGACCACACCTAAAAATGGGGACTGGTTGCCAGGAGAACTAACCATGTGATTAGAGCACTGGAACTCTCATTCTCACTCCCCTGACCTCTGAGGAGGACAGAGAGACTAGAGGTTGAATCAACCACCAATGACCACTGATTTAATCAATCATGCCTATGCAATGAAGCCTCCATAAAAACCTAAAAGGAACTTCCAGGTTAGTAAACATGTAGAGAAGTGGGGAGAATGGTATGCTCAGACAGGGCATGGAAGCTCCACACCCTTTTCCCATAATATGCCCTATACATACCTTCTATATGGCTTTTCTTATGTTATATCCTTTCATAATAAGCCTGTAATCTAGTAAGTAAAATATTTCATTGAATTCTGCGAGTCATTTTAGCAAATTAATCAAACCTAAGGACATTGTGGGAACCTCTAGTTTATAGCCAATTGGTCAGAAGCACTGGACTTGTGATAGACATCTGAAAGTGGTAGCACAGTCTCGTACAACTGAAACCTTAACCTGCATAATCTGGTTTCCAGGGAGATAGTGTCATAGTTGAGTTGAATGGTAGGACATCTAGCTGGTATTCAGAAAATTGCTTGTTAGTGCAGGGAATCTACTCCCAAAAATACATTGGAATTGGGTCCAAGAACACAAAATGCTTCATAAAAAAATTAGAGAATGACAATTTGGAGAATGACATGTGCACAGGCCCTATGCAAAGCTACAACCTATCCCTAAGAATCTAGAAAGACATGTGCGTGTGAAGGAATGTGTGCACACCTCAGACTGTGTCTATGTCCATGAAAGATTTGAGATGGCCCTAATCTCTCACTTCTATCTGACCTTGAGGCCCTGAACAAGAAGAGAAAATGGTAGGCAGAGTTGTGAACTGACTGGCTGAATGTTGGGGGCATGCCATAACATACACCAACAAAGCCCTTCACCAAAGGCTGGGAAACTTGCTGATTCAAGATATTCCATGGAATCCTTGTCCAGTCAGTAGGTGATCACTAAGCTAACCTACCAAAGACTTCAGGGGCTACACGCAACAAAAAATACAGACTTTAATACAGAATTAGTTCAAGAAGTCAATAAATAAGGAAACAACAACACACACACAAACCATGGGGAAAGAGGTTCTCATTTCAAGAATTGTCACATTATATGATATTAAATGTAAACGTTTCAACAAGAAATTAGGAGACACACAGAAACAGGAAACATTGGCTTTATACTAAAAAAAAATGTAATCAACAGAAACCGTCCATGAGAAAGCCCAGACATTGGACTTACTACACAAAG
Source organism: Neomonachus schauinslandi (assembly GCF_002201575.2). Lineage (NCBI taxonomy): Eukaryota > Metazoa > Chordata > Mammalia > Carnivora > Phocidae > Neomonachus > Neomonachus schauinslandi. Next base: position 72,604,210 of record NC_058419.1, on the reverse strand, counting down.
ATTTTAAATTAGCTATTCTAAATATATTCAAAGAATTAAAAAGAACCATATCTAAAAAAACTAAAGGACAGAATGAGAACAATGTCTCACCAAATACAGAATACCAATAATGAGTTGGAGAATATTTTAAAAGAATCAACAAAAATTCTGTCATTAAAAAATAAAATAATAAACATGGAAAATTTACTACACAAGCTCAAGATTAGAACTGGGCAGACAGAAGAATCAGTGAAGCTAAAGACAGGTCAACTGAGATTACCAAATCTATGTAACAGAAAGAAAAAAGAATTAAGAAAAATCAACAGACTCTCAGAGACCTATGAGGCACCATAAACATAACAACACACACGATGGGAATCCTAGAATAGGAGAGGAAGATGAAGAAAGAATATTTGCCACACTTGATAAAAATAAAAATCATCTTAACTCCCAACAAGCTCAATACACACCTAAAAGAAGATAAACTCAGATATACATACCTAAAAATATCACAGTCAACTGCTGAAAGATAAAGAAAGGCGACAAAATCTTTTAAAAAGGCAAAAGAAAAAGACTCATCATGAACAAGGAATCCTCAATAAGATCAACAGCGGAATTTTTCATCAGGAATCATGAAGGATCAGACAAAGTAGCATATTCAAAATGCTGGGGTGGAGGGAACTATCAAGATAATGAGTAAGGGACAGGAGAGGCTAGGAAGAGAAAGACAGGTAGGGAGCTATATGACTAGGCTCACAGAAATCCCAGATGTGAAGAAATGTTATAGATGAGATATTAAACAGAAAGAAGGGAAGGTAACAAATCCACTATCTTTGTTCTAAATGTTGACAGTATATTCTCATGATATTTACAAATCCACCATGTTGTTCTAAATATAGACAGGATATTCTCATGATATTTACAAACACACCATGTTTGTTTTTACCTGTTATTGACAAGAAATTTGCCAAGTTCCCTGATCAGTTTTCTACAAAAGATTAACCATAAAAGCCCTCAGTGGCAACCCATTCAGGACCCCTCTCACTCTAGAGAGCTCCTTTCCTTTCCTCTCTCCTCTCCCCTCCTCTCCCCTGTCCCCTCCCCTCGCCTTCCCTTCCCTCCCCTCCTCTCCTTTCTCTTCTCAACTTCACTTAATAAACTTTGACTTCACTTCACCCTTTTGTGTCCAGGAGATTCACTGTTCCACTCTGTGAGACAAAAACCCTACAACCCTACAATAATATTCTACATCTAGCAAAATTAACCTTCAAAAAGGAAGATATTCCCAGATAAACAAAAACTGAATTAGTTGCTAGCAAATCTGCTTTATAATAAATAGTAAACAGTCTACCAGGGTAAAATCAAAGAAAAATAAACCAGAATGTGGGAAGATAGTGTCAGAACAAAGAGACCCTAGGTTGGTCTAGTCCCATGAATACAGTGAGATAACTATCAAATCATCCTAAATACCCAAGAAATCAACCTGAAGACCAACAGAACAAACTCCACAACTAAAGGGAGAGAAAAAGCCCCATTGAAGAAAGTAAGAAGTGGGGAGACATGGTTGGGGGAGAAATGGATCATGGGAGCTGCAGAGAAGGGTGAGAGACAGAGGAACACACAAGGAGAATGTTTTCCCAAAGCCATTGACTGGGAAAACAAGAGGGCTGAGTTTTGAGTTTTTGCAACCAGCAGGGCTTAAAGTCTGGAGTTTTAAATGTCAGCAGGCTTGGCAGGTATGAGCCTGGAGGGAACTTCCCTGCTCCTGGAGAGAAGAAGACAGGCAAAAAAGGGGGAGGCGGACAGCCTGGAAACAGCAATCTGAAAAATGCCTGGGACACACAGAGGGGAGATAATTCATTCTATTGTGAGTGCTTCCCTGAGAGACAGTGCTCACAGAGATGTTTCTCTGGGGACAAAACAACTGGCTGATCCCATTTCACTCCCCCTCCCCAGAGCATAAACACAGAGCCACCTGCAGGAAGCAGCACAGGGCCTACACAGGCTGCCTGACTTGATTACAATTCTCACACCTCTGTGCTCTGGCAGGACAACCCTGGTCAGTCAAGATTGCCTCAGTCCCGGCACAGCAGGATCCTCCCCCAAAAGTCCAGCACAATCCCCTACCCACACTCCATCTCTAAAGCATGGAGTATTAAAGGTCAGCAGGCTTGGCAGAATTAGAGCCCAAAGGTCACTGTGCTGCTCTTGGTGAGAAGTCAGTCAAAAAACCTTGAGGAGGACAACTTGGAAACAAAAATCTCAAAAACCCCTGGGGCACAAAGGGGGAAGACTATTCACTCTTCTCAGAGTGCTTCTCTAAGAGGTAGCCTTCAGGGATACCTTTCCAGGAACAAAGAAGCTGGCTAGAGCCATTTCCCTTCCCCCTCCAGCACAAATGCACAGACCCTTGCAGGAAAGAGCTCAGGGCTGACACAGCTGCCTAACTTGCTTATACCAACTCTCAGACCCGGGCACTTTGGTGGGACTGCCCTTCTCCATCAAGTTTGACTCAGTCCCAGCATGGTGGGCCCTTTCCCCAGAAGATCAGCAGAAACCCCTGCCCACGCCATGTCCCCTGACCAGAGCTCCAAATGCTTCAGTTCTAGATAAAGTAGGATCCACTCTCTTTGCAAGAGCAGACCACAGCAAACCTAGTTAAGACTTGCCACACTCTGACCAAGGACCAAACACTGCCCACTGCAGGCAAGGAGAGATTTACTGATGACTGGTCTGAAGGATAGAGCAGACAAAACGTAACAACAGAGCCCAGGAGCACACACCAGAAAGACACTGTGAAGTGCCAAGCCATGGACACTACGTGATCACTGCTTCATAAAGCCATTACTCTCAAGAACAGGAAACAGAACAGGCTTTTCTAACATAGAGAAGAAGACAAAGACTTAGACAAAATGCTAACATGGAGTAATTTATTGCAAATGAAAGAATAAGATGAGGCCTTGGCCAGAGTTCTAAGCAAGGCGTATATAAGTAACAAGACTACTAGAGAATCTAAAGCAACAATCATAAGGATACTCACTGGACTTGAGAAAAGAATGGAAGGCAACAAGGAGAATTTTACCTCAGAGATAAACAATGCAATAACTGAGACTGGAAACAAACTTAATGCAATGAACAGAAGGCTGAAAGAAGAATTATGAAACACAAGAATAGACTTGGGGAATTCAATGATTCCATCAAATGTAGCAACATTCATATTACAGGAGTCCCAGAAGAAGAAGAGAGGAAAAGGGAGGCAGAATATTTATTTGAGGAAGTAATAGGTGAACACTTCCCTAATTTAGGGAAGGAAAGAGACATCCAGATCCACGAGGCAGAGAGAACTCCCATCACAATCAACAAAAGCAGGCCAACACCAAGACATGTTGTAAGTAAATATAGTAATAAAAAAACTCCTAAAAGCAGCAAGACAAAGGAAGTACCTAACTTACAAAATAAGATGCATAAGGCTAGCTTCAGCCCTCTCAACAGAAACTTGGCAAGCCAGAAGGCAGTGGCATGATAAATTCAATGAGCAGAACGGAAAAAAAATCTATAGCCAAGAATAGTCTATCCAGCAAAGCTATCATTCAGAATAGGAATAGTTAAAGAATTTCCCAAACAAAAACTAAAGGATTTCATGGTCACTAAGCCAGCCCTGAAAGAAATATTAAAGGGGACTCTTTGAGTGGAAATGACAGGCCAAAACTGACAAAGACAAGAAAGGATCACAAAAATCTCCAGAAACAATGACAAAACAAGTAAAACGGCACTAAATACATATCTATCAATAATTACTCTGAATGTAAATAGACAAAATGTTTCACTCAAAAGATATAAGGTGTCAGAATAGAAAAAAAAAAAAAAGACCCTATATGTGGCTTATCATTTGAGACCTAAAGATGCCTGAAGATTAAAAGCAAGGGGATGAAGAAACATTCATCATACAAATAGACATCAAAAGAAAGCCACTGTAGCAATACATATATTGTACAAACTAGACTTTAAAACAAACACCGTTAACAAGAGACAAAGAATGGCACTATATAATCATAAAAGGGAAAATATAACAATTGTGTTTATGCACCCAACATGGGAGCACCCAAATATATAATGCAATTAATAACAAACATAAAGGAACTCATTCACCATAATACAATTATAGTAGGGGACATTAACACCCCACTTACATCAATGGACAGATCACCTAAAGAGAAAATCAAAAAGGACATAATAGCTTTGAATGATGGGCTGGACCAGATGGACTTAACAGATATATTCAGAATATTCCAACCTAAAGCAGCAGAATACACATTCTTTTCAAGTGCACATGGGTCATTCTCCAGAACAAATCGCATATTAGGTCACAAAACAATACACAATACATATAAAAAGATTGACTCACACCACGCATTTTTTTCTGACCACAACACTATGAAACTTAAAGAGATCCACAAGAAAAAATTTGGAAATATCACAAATACATGGAAGTTAGACAACATAATGCCATACAATAAATGGGTCAACCAGGAAATCAAAGAAGAAATAAACAAAAAAAATATGGAAACAAATGAAAATAAACACACAACGGTCCAAAACCTTTGGTATGCAGCAAAAGCAGCCCTAAGAGGTAAGGATATAGTAATACATGACATGCCTACCTCAAGAGCTAAGAAAAATTTCAAATAAACAGCCTAATTTCATACCTAAAGGAGCCAAAAAAAAGAACAAATGAAGCCTAAAGCCAGCAGACAGAAAGACGTAATAAAGATCAGAACACAAAGAAATGTGTTCTATATGTGTTTCTATAGAGAAACTAAAAACACAGCAGAAAACATCAATGAAACCAGGAGCTGTTTTTCAAAAAAAATTTTAAAAGTTGATAAACCTCCAGGGGCGCCTGGGTGGCTCAGTCATTAAGTGTCTGCCTTTGGGTCAGGTCATAATCCCAGGGTCCTGGGATCCAACCCCACATCGGGCTCACTGCTCCGTGGGAAGCCTGCTTCTCCCTCTCCCGCTCCCCCTTGCTTGTGTTCCCTCTCTCGCTGTGTCTCTGTCAAATAAATAAATAAATAAAATCTTTAAAGAAAAAAAGTTGATAAACCTCCAGCCACACTTAACAAAAACCAAAGGCCCCAAATAAGTAAAATCACAAATAAAAGAGGAGAAATAACAACACCATGGAAATAAAAACAATTATAATAGAATATTATGAAGAACTATATGACAACTAATTGGACAATTTGGAAAAAATGGATAAATTCCTAGAAACATAAAAATTACCAAAACTGAAACAGGAAAAAACAGAAAACTTGAACAGACTGATAACCAGCAAAGAAATTAAATCAGCAATAAAAAAATCTCCCAGCAAACAAAAGTCCAGGGCCAGGTGGCTTCATAACACCTATTCTTCTCAAACTAATCCAAAAAATAGAAAAGGAAGTAAAAGTTCCAAATTCATACTACAAAGCAAGAATTATCCTCATACCAAAACCACATAAAGATTGCACTAAAAAAGAGAACTACAAGGCAAGATCCCTGATGAACATAGATGCAAAAATTCTCTATCAAATACTAGCAAAGAGCATCAAACAATATATTAAAAGAATCGTTCACCACGGTCAAGTGGAATTTATTCCTGTGCTGCAAGTGTGGTTCAGTATTTGCTTATCAATCACTGTGATACCTTGACATGAATAAAAGGAAAGATAAGAACCATATGATCATTTCAATAGAAGCAGAAAAAGCATTTGACAAAGTACAACATCCATTCATGATAAAAACCCTCAACAAAGTAAGTTTGGAGGGAATAAACTGCAACATGATAAAGACCATATACTAAAACCCACAGGTAGTATCATCCTCAATGGGGAAAACCTGAGAGCTTTTCTCCTACAGTCAGGAGCAAGACAAGTATATCCACTATCACCACTGTCATTTACATTGAACTGGAAGTCCTAGACACAGCAAGCAGACAACAAAAAGAAAAGGCATCCAAATTGACAAGGAAAAAGGAAAACATTCACTATATGCAGATGACATGATACACCACATAGAAAACCCGAAAGACTCCACCAAAAACTTGCTAGAACTGATACAGAATTCAGTGAAGTTACAGGGTACAAAATCAACATACAAAAATCTGTTATATTTCTAAACACCAATAATGAAGCAGCAGAAAGAGAAATTAAGGAACCAATCCCATTTACAACTATACCAGAAACCATAAGATACACAGGAATAAACCCAACCAAAGAGGTGAAGGATCTGAACTCCGAAAATGATAAAACACTGACGAAAGAGATTGAAGATGACACAAAGATATGGAAAAGCATTCCATGCTCATTGGTTGCAAGTACAAATATTGTTAAAATGTCTATACTACCCAAAGCAATCTACACATTTAATGCAATCCCTATCAAAATACCACCATCATTTTTCACAGAGCTAGAACAAACATTCCCAAAATTTTATGCAACCACGAAAGACCCCGTAAAGCCAAAGCAATCTTGTAAAAGGAAAGCAAAGCTGGAAGCATCACAATTCCGGACTTCAAGTTCTATTACAAAGCTATAAGGATCAAGACACTATGATACTGGCATAATAATACACACATAAATTAAGGGAACAGAATAGAAAAGCCAGAAATTAACCCAAAACTATATGGTCAGTTAATCCTCGACAAAGCAGGAAAGAATATCCAATGGGAAAATGACAATCTCTTCAAGAAATGGTGTTGGGAAAACTGGACAGCAACATGCAAAAGAATGGAACTGGACCACTTTTGTACACCACACACAAAAACAGCAACATGCAAAAGAATGGAACTGGACCACTTTTGTACACCACACACAAAAACAAATTCAAAATGTATGAAAGACCTAAACGTGAGATGGGAAACCATCAAAATCATAGAGAACATAGGCAGTAACCTCTTTGACATCGGCCCTAGCAAGATCTTTCTAGATATGTCTCCTGAGGAAAGGGAAACCGTTCTAGCAGTTTTTTGGTGGAGTCTTTCGTTTTTCATATACAGTATCATGTCATAGTGCAAATGGAGAAAGTTTTACCTCTTCCTTGCTGATGTGGATGCCTTTTATTTCTTTTTGTTGTCTGATTGCTGTGGCTAGGACTTCCAGTACTATGTTGAATAACATTGGTCTTGTTTCTGACCATAGAGGAAAAGCTCTCAGTTGTTCCTCACTGAAGATATTAGCTGTGAGTTTTTCGTGTATGGCCTTTATTGTTCCCTCTAACCTTACTTTGTTGGGGGTTTTTATCATGAATGGATGTTGTACTTTGTCTAATGCTTTTTCTGCATCTATTGAAATGGTCCTTATGCTTTCTTTTATTAATGTGGTGTATCACAGTGATTGATTAGCAAATATTGAACCACACTTGCAACCCAGGAACAAATCCCACTTGATCAGGATGATTGATTCTTTTAATATATTGTTTGGATTCTGTTTGCTAGTATTTTATTGAGAATTTTTGCATACCTATTCATCATGGATATAGGCTTATAGTTCTCTTTTTAGTGGAGTCTTTAGTTGGTGTTAGTGTATGGATAATGTTGACCTCATAGAATGAACTTGGAAGTTTTCTTTTTTTATTTTTTGGAATAGTTGGCGAGGAATAGACATTAGGTCTTCTTTAAATGTTTGGTAGAATTCACCTGTGAAGCCATCTTGTCCTGGACATTTGTTTGCTAGGATTTTTTATTACTGATTCAATTATTTTGCTGGTTATCAGTCTTTTCAAGTTTTCTATTTGTTCCTCTTTTGTTTTGGTAGTTAATATGTTTGTAAGAATTTATCCATTTTTTCTGGTTTGTCCAATTTGTTGCCATATAGTTTTCATAATATTCTAATTGTATTTCTGTGGTGTTGGTTGTTATTTATCCTCTCTCCTTTGTGATTTTATTTATTGGGGTCCTTTCTCTTTTCTTTTTGTAAGTCTGATAGACACTTAACAATTTTATTAGTTTTTTCAAAGAATCAGCTTCTGGTTTCATTGATCTGTTCCATTGTTTTTTAGTCTGTATATCATTTATTTCTGCTTTAATCTGTATTATTCTTTTCCTTCTGCCGGTTTTAGACTCCATTTGTTGTTCTTTTTCTACCTCCTCTAGGTGTAAGGTTAGGTTCTTTATTTGAAATCTTTCTTGCCTCTTGAGGTATGCATGAATTGCTGTATCTTTCCATCTTAGGACTATTTTTGCTGCATCTCAAAGATTTTGGACCATTGTGTTTTCATTTTCATTTTTTTCTATGTATTTTTAAATTTCTTCTTTAATTTCCTGGTTGCCCAATTCCTTCTTTAGTAGCATGTTGATTAACCTCCATGTATTTATGATCCTTCCAAACTTTCTTGTGGTTGACTTCTAGTTTGTGGTCAGAAAATATGCCTGGTACAATCTCAATCTTTTCTGTACCTGTGGAGGCCTGATTTGTGACCCAGTATATGATGTATTCTGGAGAATGTCCCATGTGCACTTGAAAAGAATGTATATTCTGCTGCTTTAGGATGGAATGCTCTAAATATATCTGTTAAGTCCATCTGGTCCAGTGTGTCATTCAAAGCCATTTTTCCTTGTTGATTTTCTGCTCAAATGATCTGTCCATTGTTGTAAGTGGGGTGTTAAAGTCCCCAACTATTTTTGTATCATTATCAATGATTTCCTTTATGTTTGTTTTTAATTGTTTTATATATTTGGGTGCTCCCATGTTGGGTGTATAAATATTCACAATTGTAAGATCTTCTTGTTGAATTGTCCCTTTTTTATGATATAGTACCCTTTTTCATCTGTTGTTTCAATCTTCAGTTTAAAGTCTAGTTTATCCAAAATAATTATTGCTACTCTGGCTTTCTTTTGATGTCCATATGCATGATAAATGTTTTTCGCATCCACTCACTTTCAATCTCCAGTTGTCTTTAGGTCTCAAATGAGTGTCTTGTAAGCAGCATATAGAGGTGCCTTTTTTTTTTTTAAATCCATTCTGATACCCTTTATTCTTTTGATTGGTACATTAGTCCATTTACAGTCAGAGTATTTATTGATAGATATGTTTTTAGTGCCATTTTATTACTTGTTTTGTCATTATTTCTGGAGATTTTCTATGATCCTTTATCTTTATAACTTTTGGTCTTTCCTTTCCATTCAAAGAGTTCCCCTTAATATTTCTTGCAGAGATACTTTACTGATCACAAACTCCTTTAGTTTTTGTTTGTCTGGGAAACTCTTTATCTCTCCTTCTATTTTGAATGATAGCCTTGCTGGACAGAATATTCTTGGCTGCAGATTTTTCCATTCATCAGGTTGCATGTATCATGCCACTCCCTTCTGGCTTGCAAAGCTTCTGTGGAGAGAGGTGCAACTAGCCTTATTTGTCTTTCCTTGTAAGTTAGGGACTTCTTTTGTCTTGCTGCTTTTAGGATTTTTTTCTTCATCACTATATTTTGCTAATTTAATTGCAATATGTCTTGGTGTTGGCCTGCTTCTCTTGATTTTGATGGGAGTTCTCTGTGACTCCTGGATCTAGATGTCTGTTTCCTTCCCCATATTAGGGAATTTTTCAGCTATTATTTCTTCAGATAAATTTTCTGTCACCTTTTCTCTATCTGCTTCTTCTGGGGTTCCTATAATACATATGTTATTATGTTTGATGTAGTCACTGAGTTCCCTAAGTCCATTCTCATGTTCCATAATTCTTTTTTCAGTTTCATTATTTTCCATTATTTTATCTTCCATATCATTTATTTGTCCTTTTGCTTCTACCATCCTTGTGTTCATTACAACCAGTCTGATCTAAATCAGAATTACTGCATTTTTCATTTCTGACTGATTTTTAACTCTTTTATCTCTGCAATAAGGGCCTCTCTGAAGTCTTCCATTCTTTTCTCAAGCCCAGTGAGTATTCTTAGGATTTTTTGCTTTAAATTCTCCTTCATGCATATTGATTATATCTGTTTCAATTAGATCTCTGGCCATGACTTTATCTTGTTGTTTCATTTGGGATGAATTTCCCCATCTTGACATTTTGTCTAAATCTCTGACTTCTTCTTTGTGTTAGAAAAGCCTGTTCTGTTTCCTGCTCCTCAGAGTAATGGCTTTATGAAAAAGAGGTCATATACTGTCCAGGGCCTGGCCCTTGAGGAATTGTCTCTGGTATGTCCTGCATGCACTCTAGTTGTGTTTTGGCTGCTCTGTCCTTCAGGCCAGTTATTTACAGAGGCTCTCCTTGCCTGCAGTGGGCAGCATTTGGTCCTTGGCCAGAGGGTGGAGAGTTTAACTAGGTGTACTGTGGTTTGCTTGTTAAATGAAACTTGATACTACTTCCCCTAGAACTGAAGCCTTGCAGAACTCTCTGGTCGGGAGATGTGGTGTGGGCAGAGGTATCTGCTGGACTTCTGGGAGAGGGGCCTTCCATGCTGGGCCTGAGGCAAACTTGTCCCAAAAGGGCACTACCAGCAAAGCACAGGGGTGTGTGAGCTGGTGTAAGTGGGTCAGATAGCCAGTGTGGGTGGCTCTGTGTTTATGATTAGGGGTGGGGGTAGGGAGAATGGCACTAACCATCTCCTTTGTCCCTAGAGAGGCATATCAGTGAATACTGCCACTCAGGGAAGCATTCCAAGAAGAGCCAGTAATCTCCCTCTGTGTGTCCAAGGCATTTTTCACATCACTGATTCCATGCTGTCTGCCTCTGGGTTTGTTTGCTTTCCTTCTCTCCAAGAGCAGCGCAGTTCCCTTTGGGCTTTATCCCAGCTAAGCCTGCTGACTTTTACAGCTCTAGGCTTTAGGGAATTGGTGTGGGCAGGGACCTGCCTTCATCTTCTGGGGTAGAGTCTTGCCATGCCAGGACTGAGGGAAGTTTTATGGAGAAGAGCAATCATGCCAGAGTGCAGGGCCATAGGACTTGGAGCAAGCAGGCTAGGCAGCCAATGTAGGGGCCAAGCTGCCCTTTGCAGGTGGCTCTCGGTATAGTCTGAGGCGTGGGGGAGGGAAATGTTGCCTGCTATCTCCTTTGTCCCTGGAGATATGTCCCTGTGAATGCTACCTCTCAGGCAAATGCTCCAAGAAGAGTGAATATCTCCCCACTGTGTGCCTGAGGCATTCCTCAAATCACTGTTCCCTTTCAATCTGTCTCTGGCTTATTTGCCTGCCTTCTCTCCCTGAGTAGTCTAGTGCCCTAAGGGCTCTATCCCAGCCAAGCCCACTGACCTTTAAAACTCCACTCTTCAAAGCACCCCTGAGTGCAAAACCTCAGAAAAATCAGCCCCTCTCATTTTCCCAGGCAATGGCTCTGGGGAAGTGTTCTCCTTATACACTCCCCTGTGTGCTCCTCTCTCCCTTGCCTTTCTCCACAACCAGGTCTCCCTCCCCTCTGTACTACCTGCGATCCCTTTCTCCTCCAAAGCACCTCTCTGCACTTCCTACCTTCCTCCATGTGGCCTCTTCTCTACCTCTAGTTGTGGAGTCAGTCTTCAAGCTGACTGCTTGGGTATTCAGAATGATTTGATAATTATCTACTTGTGTTCAAGGGAAAAGAGGAGTCTAGTGTCCTCCTACTATACAGCCACCTGAGTTGCTCCTCTTCCTATGGCTACTACTCATACCACAATAAACTGAGCAACAAAAGGGTCTGTGCAGAAAGCTGGAAAGGCCAATACAAGAACCATCACCCTCTCTGTCCGGTACACACATAGTGTTAGCTCCTCAAGGCCAAAATGTTATCACTCTTTAATAGGCTCATACTTTGTTGCCTTGTTTTTTAGATATGCAGGCAGGCAGCAATCTTTATTTAAAAGAACTCTTCCCATTTCTTATAACTACTTGCTAGTAACTATCTGGGAATTCTGGTGATGGCTTCCCAGACATTGCTCTCCTATCAGTCTAGAAATTGTACCATTTTTAAAAACCTTTATTCTTCCTAGTCAACTTAGAATAACCCTCTTCAGCAACAATTTGGTGACCCTCTTGCCCCTGCCTGTTCTATCATTACCAGTCTAGCAGAGCAATGTCAGGATAATTTAAAATGCAAATAAATGTCATACTATAATGTCCAAAAAGTGTATGGTATGTTTTAACTATATAATATGGAAAGAGTTTATATGCATTTAATGTAATGCACAAGCAATTATGCTATCCTCTTAAGAGTAAATCTGTAACTATTCTGTAATAACTGTCTCACATAATTTCTTTTCTAGATAAGATTTGCAATTTTTTTGAAATTGAGAAAATAACATTTAAACTAATAAAGTTGAAATTGTCAAAAAATGAGTTTGTTTTTTTTTTTACAAATCTATTAGAAATAATAAGGGTGAAAGGTAGTGACTGTATATGAAAAGTAAGGAAAACAGAATGTATTTTTTAGATAAGGAAAGATATAAAGGACATGGTAGGGAAGTTGGCAAAGGAAAAAAGAATGTAATTTTGTCCTACTAAAGTAAAATAATTGTTCCAGGGGCGCCTGGGTGGCTCAGTCGTTAAGCGTCTGCCTTCGGCTCAGGTCATGATCCCAGGGTCCTGGGATCGAGCCCCGCATCGGGCTCCCTGCTCGGCAGGAAGCCTGCTTCTCCCTCTCCCACTCCCCCTGCTTGTGTTCCCTCTCTCGCTGTGTCTCTCTCTGTCAAATAAATAAATAAAATCTTTAAAAAAAATAAAAATAAAAATAATTGTTCCAGGAAAAAGATAGGACAAACCTAAATAGATATAGAAAGTTGTAAAATGTTCATGGAAAAGAAACTTGGTGACAAGAATTATATATATGATCAAGTTGGCTACAGATTGAATTGTTATTATAAGGGTTTTAAAATTAAGCCTTGGGGCGCCTGGGTGGCTCAGTCGTTAAGCATCTGCCTTTGGCTCAGGTCATGATCCCAGAGTCCTGGGATCGAGCCCTGCATCGGGCTCCCTGCTCGGCGGGAAGCCTGCTTCTCCCTCTCCCACTCCCCTGCTTGTGTTCCCTCTCTCGCTCTCTCTCTGTCAAATAAATAAAAATAAAAATCTTTTTAAAAATTAAAAATAAAATAAAATTAAGTCTTAATACCCATAACATATTTATGTAAAACTAAAAATTATCTTTTACCTGTTAAAAGGACAAAGCTTTCTTGGAGTATTGAGTTGCTTTGATAAGATATTGTGAAAGGTTTTCTATATCTTTCAAAGTAATATATTTAAAAAAGATTTTGTATTTTATCAAAATAATTTCCTGTACAACTATGTAACCCTTATATTTGTCCTTGAAATCTTTTTTTCTCTTTCTTAAAGATTTATTTATTTGAGAGAGAGAGAGAGCAAGTGAGCATGACTGGGAAGGGCAGAAGGAGATGGAGAGAGAATCTCAAGCAGAGTCCATGCTGAATGAGAAGCCCAAAGTGGCGCCCTTGTCTTTGAAATCTTTTATTGTCACAGTGGTCAAATAGATAATTAAATACTGTTTCATAATGATCTGTGATCCTATTTGGTCAAGTATTCCAAAAATTTCGCTATTTTTAACAAACTTCCCCAAATCAAATTCTAGTATACTTTTTTTTTTTTAAGAATTTATTTATCTATTTGACAGAGAGACACAGCCTGAGAGGGAACACAAGCAGGGGGAGTGGGAGAGGGAGAAGCAGGCTTCCCGCGGAGCAAGGAGCCCGATGTGGGGCTCGATCCCAGGACCCTGGGATCATGACCTGAGCCGAAGGCAGACGCTTAACGACTGAGCCACCCAGGCGCCCTAGTATACATTTTTTGTAATTTTTTTTTTTTAATTTGAGTATACTTGACGCACATATTACATTAGTTTCAGGTGTACATAGTGATTCAACAAGTTTATACATAATTATGCTTTGTTCACCACAAGCGTAGCTACCATCAATCTCCATACATAGCTATTACAATATCATTGACTATATTACTGATGTTGTGCCTTTTATTCCCATTATTTATTCATTCCATAACTGGAAGTCTGTCTCTCCCACATTTCTTCACCCATTTTGCCCAACCCCCACCCCCATAACTTTGTGAGTTTTAGATGGCCCCTGGAACTTCTCAAAAGATTTGTTCCCTCTCCTTATAAAAAAATGAGATGTTATAATAATTATGATTACCTAATATGTTAATTTACATAGGAAGCATTTCAAAAAGTAATACTTCTTTAATGTTCTATTTGTACAGGAATATATTCTAAGTGTTCTAGAAATAATGTAATATTCCTAAAATCCTGATATGTCCTGGTATAAAGATAATTCTAGTTATTATCATGAAATGGTGTGCCACAGAAATCACTGACTCTGCTTGTCACTTGCATCATAATGAACTCGCTTCAGATCTCTATTTTTTTAAGTCTTTTGTCATTTATGGACAGTTATGGTTTTAAGTGCTTTATCTTCAAAGAGATTTATAATCTAAAACACAGGTTTTGATAAATTTAAGATCATAACACTGAAGCGGGTAAGAATTTCTCAAACTCTAATGGAAACAGATTTCTTCAATGTTTTGTTTTCCAGATTTATAGGACCCCATTTTCTCCTCTCCTCTAAGCTATTTATAACTTACAACTTGGTAAAGCATATCTTTACAACAAAGGTTGAAGCCTTTATCTTTTTCTCCCTACCTTATCCCTCTAGAATTCTGAAACTCTTCTAAATATTCTTATTTTCCATGACAATGTGTATATTTGCATAAGTTCAATAAAAGTCTGTTCTCCTTGTAACAGGATGCCCAATGCACCTAGCCATTGATTACTTACTGAACAAGGAGGCATGTAGGCATGTATTTAATAGTAATACCACCTGCTGCACATGGATAAATTTCTCTGGGAAAGCAGAAACGAAATTGCATAAAATCAGAAAACAAGCACATTGGCTGCAGTGAATTTCACCTAAAAACCCCAGGTCTTTTAATCTATTTAACTGGTTACCTTCAGGTCTGGGCACTTGGTTTAGAATTATCATACAAACTGTACTTATCATAGTACTTTCAATCCTTTTTTATATAATCATTTTAAAATTTGTACCTATTGCCTGTCAAATTTCTGCAAAAATAATGCACTAAATAGGATGATGGTAGCTCAGTGTTTTGAGATGATCTCCAATGCTTATGACCTTGATAAGATATATACTTTAGATGGGAAGTACATGAATGTTCTCTCTACTACCCTTCGTTGTTAAATGTGACCTCAATGGTTTCCAGTCATTACACACTAAACTGGTTTCATTATGTTTTTTATACCACTCTAATTTAATGATTCTTAAATGCATATCCAAACTTATTCTTTCTGCTGTACCCAGCTCAGTCACATGCTTTATGATTTGCCACATGACCATGCTTGGCATTACTAAAATTCACAAAGTGGATAACCCGTATGAATCTACCTTCTAACCTAGGATACCAGAACAGGATCACTAATGTTCCCATCCAAGGTATAGGAGGAAACCAGAGCAGGTATTGAAGACCACTCTGGCAATGAGGGGTCAAATGATGACCTGTGATGTTTTACAGAGGAGATATCTCAATCAAAAGGGGGACATGTAAATCTGTTTAAAACCTCTGAACATGAGACTTTATTTTAGGACTAAAAACTTCATCCTGCTTTTTTGAAATAGGGGCTACACTGAACTATTGAAGTGGGCAGAAGTATATGACTGAACACAAGACTGTTACACCAACATTCTTGAAAAAAATTAGACACTCTGCACATATATTTTCCTAGTAACAGACATAGGGTACCCAGAAAACCAGTGAGTGTAAAATGTAATTATATCTTCCAGTTATAATCTTTGGAAAACAACTTCCATGAATTTCCTAATAACTCCACAATTTAATAATGAAGACCCCTGACTTTTACTCTTCAACAGGACACATTTGTGATGCTACCTGAATCTATACTCCCTGAACTGCAATTCTAAGACCCCCAAATAAATGCTTTTATTTCAGTACTTCCTCTTTTCTTGGCTGACAACAGAAAAAGAGACATACAATATTTTATTAGTTTCTGCTGTAGAACACAGTGATTTGATATTTATAAATATTATGTAATGGTCACCAAAATAAGCCATTACCATATATCACAATACAAAGTAGTTAAAACATTATTTACCATATGCTCTGTGTTGTAAATTACATCCCCTTATCTTACTTATTTTATAACTGGAAGATCATACATTACATTTAGTAGTCATGTCTCCCTAGGTTCCCTTTAGCTGTGACAGTTACTCAGTCTTTTCTTATATTAATGACCTTGACAATTTTAAAGAGCACTACTCAGGTATTTTGTAAAATACCATCCAATCAGAATGTTCTGATATTTCTCTCATAACCTAGGGTTAAATATTTTGGGAAGCAAAACACAAAAGTGCCATTCTTATCACATCATATCATGGACACACACTATCAACATGACTTATCATTGCTAATGTTGACATTGTTTACCTGGATGAAGCAGTGTTTCTCAAGATTGTCCACACTAAAATTAGTGTTTCTTTCCTTTATTCTATACTGTATCTTTGGACGGAAAACACTGTGTACAGCCCACACTCAGACAGGAGTTATGCTCCACCTCCTAGAGTGCAGAACATCTACATAAATTATTGCCCAACTGATTTTTATCTAAAGTGTAAAAACTACTGATTGAAAGAAGGATAGCTTTTTCAACATAAAGTCCTCGAGTCATTAAACATGAGGCATAAAAAATACAAAAATTAACTCAATATAGACCATAGCCCTAAACCTAAAACAATAAATTTTTAGAAGAAAACTTGGAGAAAATCTTTAGGTCATAGTCCTTGTTAAAGGGTTCTTAGACTTGATACTAAAAGCATTATCTATAAAAGAAATATATCTATAAATCGAATTTCACCAAAATTTTAAAATTTTACTCTGCAAAGGACCCTGTTAAAGAGGATGAAAAGACAAGTTATAGACTGGGAGAAAATATTTACAAACCACATATATCAGAAAAGCTTCACAGAATAGAGAATATATAAAGAATAACCAAAATTGAAAACTAAATACAAACAATCCAATCAGAAACTGGGCAACAGATATGAAGAAATATTTCACTGAAAAGGACACATGGATTGCAAATCAGTACAAGATATGATACTCAACATCATTAGCTATTTGGGAAGTGCAAATTAAGGCAACAATGAGATATTGCTATATACTTATCAAAAAGGCTAAAACTGAAAATAGTGACAATATCAAAAGCTGACAAGGATGCAGAAAAACTGAATCTCATACACTACTGCTGCAAATGTGAAACTGTAAAACCACTATGGAAAACAGTTTGAAATTTTCTTAAAAAACACCATAAAACCCAGCAATTGTATTCTGGGGCAGTTACTCCATAGAAATGAAAATATATGCCTGCCCCAAATCCTCTACACAAATATTTATAGCAGCTTTATTAGTAGTCAAAACCTGGAAACAACCCAGATATCTTTCACCAGGTGAATGGTTAAACAAACTATGATATGTACATACCAAGGAATGCTATTCGGCAATAAAAAGGGACAAACTATTGATACACACAACAACTTGAAAGATTTTCCAAAAAATTGTTCTGAGTGGGGAAAAAAAAGCCAGTCTCAATAAATCATATTCTATATGATTCCATTTGTATAGCATTCTCAAAATGACAAGAAATATAGAGATGGATAACATATTCTTGGTTGCCAGGGGATAAGAATGGGTAAGTGCAAACACAAAGGGGTAGCATGAAGGAGATCTTTGTGGTAATGGGCTAGTTATATATCTTGATTGAAGTTATAGTCACACAAATCCACAAGTGTGATGAAATGCATAGGACTTTACATACACACTAAACCCGTATCAGTTTCCTGGTTTTGATATCGTATAATAGTTATTTAAGAAGTAGCCATTATGGGGTGCCTGGGTGGCTCAGTTGGTTAAGCGACTGCCTTCGGCTCAGGTCATGATCCTGGAGTCCCGGGATCGAGTCCCGCATCGGGCTCCCTGCTCAGCAGGGGGTCTGCTTCTCCCTCTGCCCTCTTCCCTCTCGTGCTGTCTGTCTCTCATTCTCTCTCTCAAATAAATAAATAAAATCTTTAAAAAAAAAAAAAAAAGAAGTAGCCATTATGATAAACTCAATGAAAAGTACAAGGAACATTTTTATACTTTCTTTGTAATTCTCTATGATTCCTTTTTTTAAAGATTTATTTATTTATTTGAGAGAGAGCAGAGGGGAGGGGCAGAGGGAAAGGAGAGAGTCCCAAGGAGACTCCCTGCTAAGCGCAGAGCACAACACAGGAGCATGGCTCAGGACTCAATCTCACGATCCTGAGATCACAACCCGAGCTAAAACCAAGAGTCGGTTGCTTAACTGACTGCGCCACCCAGGCACCCTAATTTCCAGTGATTCTATAATTATTTCAAAAAATATATTTTTTAAAAACTGAGAAAGCTATCCAATTATTTATTGGTCTGATAGCAAAACCAGGTTTAGCCACAGTGGCTTTCTTTCTGTTCCTTGAACTTAACAGAAACATGCACCCTTCAGGGCCATTAAAATTTCCCCCAGATGTCTTTACTGAAATGTCACTTTACCAGAGAGCCTTCCTTATGAATTCTTATCTAACATCGCATATACCCTACACACACATATATATAAACTCTATCCCCATTCCTGCTTACTTTTTATCACTAGCATTTGTCAATATTTAACATATTATATATTTAATTATCTTGTTTATGATCTGTCTTCTTCCTAGTAGAATATAAAGTTTAATGAAAGCAAGGATTTTTACCCACTTTATTCATTACTATCTCCACATTTATTAAAACAATACATGGAACACAATATGAAATTAATAAATACGTGTTGAATGAGTGAATGATAAAATGTACATGGAAAGAAAATTCTAGACCAAACTCATTTATGAAGATAGATGCAAAAATCCTAAACAAAATATTGGTGTATGAGCAATGCATAAGAAAGTCACTGTAAGAAGGAAATCCTGCCACATACAACAATATGGATGGACACTGAGGGCAATGGACCAAGGAGGACCAAGGAACTGTGCAAATGCTGTCTCCACTTTCACATTACTTTATGTTAAGTGAAATAAGTCAGACAGAGAAAGACAAATACTTATGATCTCACTTACATGGAGAATCTAAAAAAAAAACCTCAGAAAAGGAGATCAGACTTGTGTTTTCCAGAGGCAGGGAGTAGGGGGTGGGAGCCTGGGGGAATTAGATGAAGGTGGTCAAAAGATACAAACTTCCAGTTTTAAGACCAATAAGTACTTGGGAGGCAATGTACAACACAAGAGACTATAGTTAACAGGGCTGTATGGTATATTTAAAAGTTGCTAAGAGAGTAGATCCTAAAAGTTCTTATCACAAGGAAAAAACATTTTTTCTCTTTTTTATACATACAAGGAAATGGATGTTATGTAAACTTATTGTGGTATTCTTTTTGTAATATAGGTAAATCAAGTCATTGTGCTACACATCTTAAATTTATGCAGTGCTGTATGTCAAATATATTTCAATAAAACTGAAAAAAGTCACTATATAGCATGTTCAAGTAAGGTTTATTCTAAGAATTCAAGGATAATCCAATATTTAAAAATCTATTAGTGTAATTTACCATATTTATAAAATGAGGATCCAAAAAGCACTTGATAAAAGTACCACATTCATTCATATTCATTATTACCAAAAACAAAAAGAAAAACAGCCTAAGACAAGAAAGGGGCTTCCTTAACCTGACAACTACTATCTACCAAAACCATCAAACACCAGATGTCATGGTGAATTTTTAGAAGCATTCCCATTAAAGTATAGACCAAATCCAGAAAACCCCTATAACTCTTACTAACAAACATTATGTGGAATTCCAGCCATTGCAGTTAGATAAGAAAAAGAAATATGAAGTATAAAGCCTGGAAAGAAAGTCTTAAAATTATAGGTGACATAATTTACTACTTAGCCAATCCAAGCAAACCTACAGGCAAATCATTAGAACTAATGAGATTTCATCAAGGTTCCTAGATACAAGATCAACATATAAAAAATAATAGAATTCTTATATGTCAAAAATAATTAGAAAATATAGCTTAAAGGGATTCATTATAGCAACTAAAAGAATAAGCTACCTTGAAGTAAATCTAAGAAGTGCATGAATTTTATGTAAAAAATTTTTAAACAATGTTGAAAGACACAAATGTCCCCATATCAATATCGCAATCATCCATTTCCATACATGGAAAAACTGAATTATCATAAGGGGTCAGTTCTCAATCCATAAATTCAATGCAATTCTAATCAGTAGGATTTTTTATGTAACTTGGTAAACTCAATCTTTCAAAAGAAAAGTGCCAGTCCAAGAATAGTAAGGAAAGTAATGAATAACAAGTTGGTAAAACTCACCCTATCAATAGGCTAGATATAAGATAAGCCTAGATGCATTATAACCTAAATATGAATATCAAATCTTTAAAACTTACAGAAGAAAACAAAATATCTTTCTAACTTTAGTGTAACAATTTTTAAAGATACTAAATGTGCAAATAATAAAGGAAAATATGAATATATTTAACAGTTAAAAACTTCTTTATGACAAAAGGCATCATAAACAAGATAAAAAGGGAGAAAAGGTGAACAGTGTTTGCCTTTGGCAATGGAAAAGACTAAGGAAGAGAGGAAAGTTATTTGTAACATATTTAACAGAATTAACTTCTGGAATATACAAATAACATAAGCCCATAATAAGAGCCAGCAAACCAAAAGACAAAATGGGTAAATAATACAAAAACAAGCAATTCACAAAAGTTGAAATATGAATGGCTAATAAACATATTATAAAATGCTCAATTAATAGTTTAAAAAATATAAAGTCTGGTCCAAGGTGGTGAGGTAGGAAGACCCTGAACTCACCAGCTCTGTGGAAAACACCAAATTACACCTATATATAGAACAATTCCTCCTGAAGAACTGAGGGCCAACTGAACAGAATCTGCACAACAGAGGACAGCAAAAGAGAACACCAAGAGAGGGGGAAACATGGTAACAAAAGGAAACCCCACCCTGATGCTGAGAATGGCAGTGGAGAGGGATACTAAAGGATCAGGAACAGATTCCTCTGTGCCAGGCCACAGAGAAAAGGCATGGTTTAAAAGAGCAACTAGTTCATCAAAGACAACACTAGAACTCTGACAAATGACAGAAGAGCTTCAGCAACCCTCTCTGAGTCAGAGACTGGAGATCTACACAGTTTACATTCTCCCTCTAACTTAAAAAGCCCAGACCAGAACTGGGTCAAGACAAAATAACCAGAGGGTTTGGTCCACACAGTGAGCTTGATGCTTCAAATACGTTCCAGGTCTGTAAGCCCACACCAGGCCAGGGCACATTGAGGCACAGAAAAAAAAAAAAAAAAGTCGCAATTTAAAAGGACCAAGGAGCTGCGCAAATGCTGTCTCCACTTTCACATTAAAAGCCCAGATACGGACACCTGGGTGGCTCAGTCGGTTGAGTGTCTGCCTTCGGCTCGGGTCAGGATCCCAGGGTCCTGGGATCAAGTCCCACATGGGGCTCCTTGCTCAGCAGGGAGCCTGCTTCTCCCTCTGCCTCTGTGCTCCCCTTGCTTGTACTCTCTCTCTCTCTAGCAAATAAATAAATATTTAAAAAATAAAATAAGAAACAATTTATTAAAAAATAATAATAATAATAAATAAAAAAAATTAAAACCCAGATAAAAACAGAGTCCAGGGCACACAGTGAGCTTGCTGACTGAGTGAGTTGAGAATCCACAAGCCCACAACAGCCCTGGTTATGCTGGGGCACAGAAAATAAGCCAAGAGGTTTTCTTTCCTATCTCTCTTTTTTCTCTTTTTTTCTTTAAATTACCTATTTAAATTTTTTAATTAATTAATTTTTTTAAAAGATTTTATTTATTTATTTGACAGAAAGAGACACAGCGAGAGAGGGAACACAAGCAGAGGGAATGGGAGAGGGAGAAACAGGCTTCCCGCAGAGCAGGGAGCCCGACGCGGGGCTCGATCCCAGGACCCTGGGATCAGGACCTGAGCCGAAGGCAGACGCTTAACGACTGAGCCACCCAGGCGCCCCTAATTAATTAATTTTTTTGAGAGAGAGAAAGAGAGCACAAATGGGGTGGGGAGGGGCAGAGGGAGAAGGAGAAAGAGAATCCCAAGCAGGCTCCACGCCCAATGCAGGACTCGATCACAGGACCCTGATCATGACCTGAGCCAAAATCAAGAGTTGGATCCCCAACCGAGTAAGCCATCCAGTCATCCCCTTTTTTTCTTTTTTATTGGCTTTCATTGTAATTCCAGTATTGTTAACATATAATATTATATTAGTGTCAGGTACACAATATAGTGATTCAACAATTCTATTACATCACCCAGTGCTCATCATAAATGTACTACTTAATCCACATCACCGATTTAACACATCCACCTTCCCACCTCCCCTCTCCTATCAGTTTGTTCTCTACAGAGTCTGTTTCTTGATTGGTCTCTCTTTTATTTTCATTTGGTCATTTTTTTTATTTCTTAAATCCCACATATGAGTGAAACCATACGTTATTTGTCTTTCTCCTACTGACTTATTTCACTTAGCATTATACACACTAGCTCCATTCATATCCTTACAAATGGCAAGATTTCATTTTTTAATGACTGAATAATATTCCTCTGTGTGTGTGTGTGTGTGTGTATACACACGTACATATATCACCTCTTCTTTATCCATTCATCTATCAATGCACAATTCAACTGCTTCCATCATTTGGCCATTGTAAATAATGCTGCAATAAACATAGCAGTGCATGTATCCCTTTGGATTTATTATTTGGCTTTTTTTTTATTTAAATTTTAGTTGGTGAACATACAGTGCAATACTGGTTTCTGGAGTAGAATTCAGTTATTAATCATTATCCCTTTGAATTACTATTTTTGCATATCCAGTACTGCAATAACTGGATCAGAAGGCACTTCTATTTTTAACTTTATGAGGGCCTCCATACTGTTTCCACAATGGCTATACCAGCTTCCATTCTCACCAACAGTGCATGAATGTTCCTTTTTCTTGACATTGTTGTTTCTTGTGTTCCTGATTCTAGCCATTCTGATAGGTTTGAGGTGATATCTCATTATAGTTTTGATTTGCATTTCCCTGATGATAACTGAATTTGAGCATCTTTTCATGTGCCTATTTGCCATCCTCTATTTTCTTTGGAGAAATGTTTGTTCATGTCTTTTGCCCATTTTTAATTGGATTATTTGTTTTGGGGGTGTTGATTTGTATCAGTTCTTTGTACATTTTGGTTTTTTTACTTAAATTCAATTAGCCAACGTATAGTACATCATTAGTTTTTGATATAATGTTCAATGATTCATTACTTGCATATAACACCCAATGCTCATCACATCACATGCCACACTAACCCTTTATCAGATATGTCACTAGCAAATACCTTTTCCCATTCCATAGGTTGTCTTTTAGTTTTGTTGATTCTTTCCTTTGCTGTGCAGAAGCTTTATATTTTGATACAGCTCCCAAAATTTTATTTGTGCTTTTATTTCCCTTTCCTCAAAAGACATATCTAGAAAAAATGTTGCTATGGCTGATGTCAGAGAAATTAATACCTGTGCATTCTTGTAGGATTTTTATGGTTTCAGCTCTCATATTTAAGTCTTGAATCCATTTTCAGTTTCATTTTGTGTATAGTTTAAGAAAGTGGTTCAGTTTCATTCTTTTGCATGTAGCGGTCCAGTTTTCCCAATACCATTTGCTCAAGAGAATGTCTTTTTTCCATTGCACTTTCTTTACACCTTTGTCGAAGTTTAAATGACCATATAATTGTGGGTTCATTTCTGGGTTCTCCATTCTCTTCCACTGATCTATGTGTCTGTTTTTCTGCCAGTACCATACTGTTTTGATTACTACAGCTGTGTAATATAACCTGAAGTATAGAGTTGTGATACCTCCAGTTTTGGTTTTCTTTTTCAAGATTGTTTTGGCTATTTGGGTCTTTTGTGGTTCTATACAAATTCTAGGATTGTTCGTTCTAGTTCTGTACGAAATACTGTGGTTATTTTGATAGGGATTGCATTAAATCTATAGATTGTGTTCTTCATCTCTGATTGTTTCTTTTTCATCTCTTTTTTAAGGGCCTCACTTATGTCCTCTACTTTTTTTTTCTCAAGTCCACTGAGTATCTTTATGATAATTTTTTTTTTTTTACCTTTTTTAAATCATTCTTTAAATTCTCTGTCAGGGGCGCCTGGGTGGCTCAGATGGTTGAGCGTCTGCCTTCGGCTCAGGTCATGATCCCAGGGTCCTGGGATCGAGTCCCACATCGGGCTCCCTGCTCCCTGGGAGCCTGCTTCTCTCTCTCTCTCTCTCTCTCTCTCTCTGTCTCTCATGAATAAATAAATAAAATCTTTAAAAAATAAAATAAAATAAAATAAAATAAATTCTCTGTCAGGCATATCACTTAGGTCTCGTGCTGTGGTTTTGTACTGTTCTTTCATTTAGAACATGCCCCTCTGTCTCCTATTGTCTCTCTGTGTTTGTTTTGGTGTATTATGAAAGTCTGCTATGTCTTCTGTTCTTAAAGGTAATGGCCTTAGGAAGAAGAGGTCCTGCAATTCCCTGCAATGCAGTGTCCCCTGTTCCCCAGGACCTGTCATGTCAGAAAGTGTTGACTATATATGCTGCCTATGCCCTCCTGTTGTGTCCTGCTTTTTCCGCCAGTGCAGTCATCTACAGAGGCTCTTTGCCTGTTATGGGCAGCATTTTGTCCCAGCCAGGATGGAGTGTGTTTTAACAAGATGCATGCTGGTGTTCTTGACAAGTGAGACCTGCCACACTGACACCAGACCTATGGCTATGCAAAATGTGCAGGTCAGAGATGTGGTGTTGGTAGCATTTGTACTGGTCTTCTGGGGGAGTGGACCCACAGTGTTGTGGACTGAGACAAGCATGACTTGGAAGGGCAGATATGCCAAAGCACATGGGGGCAGGTCTTGGTACAAACCAATTAGGTAGCAAATGTCAGCATTATACTGGTTCCTGCAGGTGTCAGTGTGGTTATGCTGGGGGTGGGGCACAGAGGGAAATGGCACCTGTCAGCTCCTTGGTTCCTGGAGGGGTCTCCCTGCTATCCTTTTCTCTGGTACATGCTCTGAAATGAGTAAATAACTCTCCCTCCCATATGCCCCATAGGTTTTCAAACTGGTTGTTCTACACTGTATCTCCATGGGTTGTTTGTCATGCTATCTCTTTAAAAGTGGGGACTCAGATTCCTAGTATCCTCCAGGCTCTCCCAGAGCTGAGAC
Organism: Neomonachus schauinslandi; assembly: GCF_002201575.2. NCBI lineage: Eukaryota > Metazoa > Chordata > Mammalia > Carnivora > Phocidae > Neomonachus > Neomonachus schauinslandi. Next base: position 72,578,905 of record NC_058419.1, on the reverse strand, counting down.
TATTGATTTTTTAAAATTCCAAGCTTTAAGTCTCACTGGTTGTAAGGACTCATGAAATTTGGCCCCTCTCACTTTCAAAGCCAAATATGGGGCTTTGTCTTCCCCATATAGGTTTCCCAGCATGACAGTCTGTTTCTCACCCTTTTCTGCACCACTGGCTCCCTCCCACCCACAAATGGCCACAGTATGTTTCACTCCCAAACTGTGTCTCTGCTCTTTCTACCTTCTTTGATGCGGCCTCTTCTCTACCTTTAGTTGTGGAGTTTGTTCTGCCAGTCTTTGGGTCATTTTCTGCATTATTTACCCTGATGTGTTATCTAGTTGTATGTGTGAGATGTGGCAAGCTTAGCGTCCTGCTTCACTCTCACGTTTTGTTTTATCTTTTCCTTTTTTCTTGTTTCATTCTTTTTTCCTTTCTTTTTACTCCTTTTTTTCTTTTTTCTTCGTATTCTTTAAAGAGACTTAATATAAAAAAAAAAACTGTTGTTATATAAAAGCCTCAGCCCTAGAACTTCACTAAACAACAGTTGGGTAGCTACTGGAACATTTTCCAGGTGGGCAGGGCCAACAGACATCGTCTACACTACCCCTCCACTTTGAAAGCACAGACCAGTGCACAGTCTGGACACCCTAACTGGCCTGCTGCCTCAGTGAATCCCCAGGCCTCTAGCCACAGCCATCCAGTGAAGGTGGTCATGGGCGATGTACACTGGGACACCACTGGTTAGCACTCACTACGGCCCCAGCCTTCATGCCTGGGTGACATGGATGCAAAGTACCACAAACACTCCAGGCCCACACCACTTTGATTTCAGACAGCTTACAAAGGCAGCCTTGGTGCAGAATGCTCTAGAACCTCTTGACTGATGTCAGCCACAGATTCAGTCACCCAGCCAGGGTGCCCCCATGTGGAGAGCTCTGGGAACCCCAAGCCTATTTCTGCACTGATTTCAGCCACTTCACCAGGGCTCCCCTACATGGAGCATCCTGGAACACAGCTGCCTGCACTGGCTTCAGCTCTAAACCATTCAGGGACCCTCCCCCACCGTGATAAACACCTTGGGATAATACAGCCTGTACCCATTTCAGCTTCAGCTGTCCTGACAGGGCATCCACTATGTGAAAAGCCCCATGATTCCCAGCTCCTGCCAGCCATAGCTCCCACTCAACGAGGAAAAGTTACCCTACCCACACAGTCTATATACAGGACAATCATACACAAGACCATTCTTTCAAGTTTAGGAGAGGTAGCTGGTCTACCAAATCATAGAAACAAATATAGAAAGTCAAGCAAATGGGGAGACAGAAATATGCTCCAAAAAGAGGAACAAGAAAAAAAACCTCAGAAAAATAACTACATAAAATGGAGATACATAGTATGCCTGATAAAGAATTTAAAGTAATGATCTAAAAAGATGCTCACTAGGCTGGAATGAAGAGCAGAAGAACTCAGTGAGACCTTTAATAAATAGATAGAAAATATAAAAAAAGAACCAATCAGAGTTGAAGAATACAACTGAAATAAAAAATACACTAGAGAGAATCAATAATAGATTAGCACATGCAGAATATATCAGCAATCTGGAAGACAGGGTAAGGGAAAGTACCCATGTTAAACAGCAAAAAGAGACAAAGAATAAAATACAAATGGGGATAGTTTAAGGGATCACTTGGACAACAACAAGTGAACAAATATTCACAATATAGGAGTCCCTGAAGAAAAAAGAGGGAGAAAAGGGGGTAGAAAATTTATTTAAATAATAGCTGAAAACTTCCCTAACCTAGGGGAAAAAAATAAACATCCAAGTCCAAGAAGACCAAGGAGTTACAAACAAGATGAAGCCAAAGGAAGTTCACACCAGAACACAAAATAATTAAAATGTCATTCACCATTATCAAGTAGGATTTATTCCAGGGATGCAAGGATGGTTCAATATTCACAAATCAATCAACATGATACATCACATCAAAAAGGGAAAGGATAAAAACTATATGATCATCTCAATAAATGCAGAAAAAGAATCTGACAAAGTACAATATACATTCACGATAAAAACTCTCAACAAAGTAGGTTTAAGAGGAATATACCTCATCTTAGTAAAGCCCATCTATGAAAAACCCACAGCTACCATCATACTCAATTGTGAAAAGCTAAGAGCTTTTCCTCTAACATCAGGAAAAAGACAAGGACGTCCACTCTTACCACTTTTATTCAACATAGTACTGGAAGTCCTAGACACAGTAATCAGATAAGAAAAAATAAATAAGAGGTATTCACATTCATAAAGAAGAAGTTAAACTGGCACTATTTGCAGATGATGCGATACTAATAACAAGGGAGCGAAATTAAGAAAACACCACCACTTATAATTGCATCAAAAAAATTACCTAGGAATGAATTTAACCAGAGGTAAAAGACTTGTACTCTGAAAACTATAAAACGTTGATGAAAGAAATAGAAGATGACACAAATTAATGGAAAGATACTCCATGCTCATGGATTACAAGAACCAACATTGCTAAAATGTCCATACCACACAAAGCAGTCTACAGATTTAATGCCATCCATATCAAAATACCAACAGCATTGTTCAAAAAACTGGAACAAATAATCCTAAAATTTGTATAGAACCACAAAAGACTTAAGTAGGCAAAGCAATCTGGAGAAAGAAGAACGAAGCTAGAGGTATTATAATTCCAGATTTCGAGATATATTACAAAGTTGTAGTAATCAAAACAGTATGGTACTGGCACAAAAACAGACACATAAACCAATGCAACAGGATAGAGAGCCCAGAAACAAACCCATCATTATGTGGTCTATTAATCTATGACAAAGGAGGCAAGAATATACAATGGGGAAAAGACAGTCTCTTCAATAGATGGTGCAGGGAAAACTGGGCTGCTACATGTAAAAGTAAAAACTGGACTGCTTTTTAACACCATACAAAAAATAAACGGATTACAGATCTAAATGTGAGACCAGAAACCATAAAAATATTACAAGAGAACACAAGTAGTAATTTCTCTGACATCAGCCCTGGCAACATTATTCTAAATATGTCTCCTAGGGCAAGAGAAACAAAAACAAAACAAACAGAAAAAAATATTGGGACATAATCAAAATAAAAAAAGTTTTGCAAAGGGAAGGAAACCATCAACGGAATGAAAAGGCAATCTACTGAATATGAAAAGGTATTTGCAAATGATATATCCAATAAGAGGTTAAATATATAAAGAGCTTATATAAATCCAAAATATATAAAGAACTTATACAACTCAACATCAAAAAAAAAATCTGATTTAAAAATGGGCAGAGGACCTATATAGACATTTTTCCAGAGAACACACACAGATGCCCAATAGATACATAAGAAGATGCTCAATATCACCAATAATCAGAAAAATGGAAATTAAAACCACAATGAGATATCACCTGTTTGAATGGCTGAAATCAAAAAGACAAGAAATAACAAGTGTTGGCAAGCATGTAGAGAAAAAGGAACACCTGTCCACTGTTGGTGAAAACATAAATTAGTACAGTCACTGTTGAAAACAGTGAAAAATAATGAGAAATACCATATGATTTAATAATTCCACTATTTGGGTATTTACCCAAAGAAAACCAAAACACTAATTTGAAAAGGTATAGGCACCCTATGTGTATCACAGCATTGTATTTACAATAGCCAAGATATGGAAGCAAATTAAGTGTCCATGAACACATGAATGGATAAGGAAGATGTGATGTATACATACACAAGTGCGCGCGCACACACACACAGGAATATTATGCAGCCATAAAAAAGGTTGAGATCATGCCATTTGGAACAACATGGATGGATCTAGAGGGTATTATGAAGTCAGACTGAGAAGACAAACACCATATGATTTCACAATTATACACGGAATCTAAAAAACAAACAAATGAATGAATATATAAAGAAAAAGCAGAATCAGGCCTATAAATGCAGATAACAAACTAATGGTTAGCAGAGAGGAGAGGGGTGGGGGCAATGGAAAAATTGGGTGAAGGGGAGTAGGAGATACAGGCTTCCAGTTAGGGAATTAAACAAGTCATAGGAATAAAAGATACAGCATAAGAAATATATTCAATGATATTGTAATAGTATTATATGGTGATGGATGGTAGCTACATTTGTGGTGAGCACAGGATAACATACAATAAAGTTGAATCACTGCATTGTACACCTGAAACTAATGTAGCATTATGTGTCAACTATACTCAAATTTTAAAAAATAGGAAAATAAAAATCAAGCAATAATGAGATTCCATTTCAGAGTCATCATATTGGCAAAATTTTTCAGGTACAATATCAAGCATTGAGGATGTGGATAAATGGAGAATCCCATATGTGTTGGTAGAAGTATAAATGGATATAACCACTCAGAAGTGTAATTTGGAAATATCTGGTAATGCCAAAAATGTTCATTACCTGAGAAACTCTTGCACATTTTCCAGGAAGGCATATATGAGGATGTTCATTGGCATATTATTAGCAATAATGAAAAATTAGAAACAGCCTATAAGCCCATTAATAGAGAAATTAATAGATAAATATGTGTCATATTGTAGGATTGAATGTTCCTGGTTGCCACGAAGGAAAGACCTTTTCCCCTCTCCCTTTTCTTAGTTCATTTCCTTGAGAAAATTTAATTGTAAAGCTGCCTTCTGTCCCTTTGATATATATGTAAATATTTGTCAAAGCTATATAAGCATTATGACCCAGGAATATTTTTCTTAAAGTCCTAGGAGCAATCTCTTTGAAATATTAACATCAAGGAAGATTAAGTCCTTATCTCCCTGTTACCCTGGAAGTTTACTTTAGGTGCCTTGATTCAAGTTTTAATTGCCAGCTAGTCATAAGAGATAAGAAGAGTTTTATTTTTTTTCCCTTTTGATAAAGGCAATTTAAATGGATAGCATTTCAATTACCAGGTGAATTTTGGATGATCTATGTATATCTAACAGTGCTGTCAAGTCACTTGACTTGAGGACAAGTTATAGTTTAGCTTAGAACATGTACATAATGGATTGTATCTGTTTGGCTACACAAAAGGGTGAGATTTCTTTCTCTCCTTGCAATCTTAGTGGATTTACATCCCAGTTTATTTTAATGTTTATTCAATAATAAAACAGTTTTCGTTCTTTTCTATATTCACAAAAACGATTTCCTGGATTAGCAGATTTTATTTTTAATTTCCCCAACAATATACATAACAGAAGTATACTATTCAGTATTAAAAGTGGATAAATTATATATATATTACATATATATTATATTACATATATATTACATATATCATATACAATATATTACATATATTATATACTACATATAATATATATTATATATATATAAAATCTCAACATGGAAATATCTAAGCATCTAAAGGGAATAATTCTGAGTAAAAAACTAATTTCAATGGTACATGTAGTATCATTTCATTTGTGAAAAAATTTAAATAAATATATATAAAGATTTTATAAACATATTTATAAATATGTTTTATAAACATATCAAATATCTCTGAGATATATGGATACAGACAGAGATACATACATACAGAGAGAGGATGGCCAAGAAGGATATACACCCAATTCAGCATTGTGGTTGCCTGTGTCGAGGACTAGAGAGAAATAAAAGCAGACCTCACTATCTCTGTAACGTTTTATTTAGAAAAAGAGAGCAATAAAAAGCACAAAAAGAGAGCAATAAAACTAACATGACAAATGCTCATCTTCAGGAAATGGATGCAACAATGTTTATTATACGACTCTCTCTACTTTTTAATTTTCATTAATAATAGTACTACTACTACTAAGAAGCAGCAGCAGAAGAAGTATGGCTGGCTTTGCCTGTGTCTGCTGTTCTCTTTCCAGAGCAGGTAACTTTTTTTTTTTTAAAGATTTTATTTATTTATTTGACAGAGAGAGACAGTGAGAGAGGGAACACAAGCAGGGGGAGTGGGAGAGGGAGAAGCAGGCTCCCCGCTGAGCAGAGAGCCCGATGCGGGGCTCGATCCCAGGACCCTGGGATCATGACCCGAGCTGAAGGCAGACGCTTAACGACTGAGCCACCCAGGCGCCCCCAGAGCAGGTAACTTTTTTGTCCAAGATTCCTCCATGCTTGGGGCAGAAACTGGCAGTTTAGTGCTCACTAGCAGCGGTGTTAGGGACACAGAGAGAAACCCAGAGAAAATGTGAAAACCTGGCACCCAAATAGGCACCAGTGCTTTTTGGCTTGTTGTGACCTTTGCAAGTTGTATGGAATTCCAAAGTCAGTGAAATGCCTTCTGGTGGAATTCTACCTTTGAGATCCCTTCTTAAAGTTATCACCAATAGTTAAGGATCTGACCATAGGCCAGGGAAAGGTTATATTGCTTGGGTATTTAATTTGCCCTCCATACTGCAGGGTCCTGCTTAGTCTTATAAACATCTGAAAAGCTTGTCTTTTTTCAGATTTACTGAGTACTGGGCCATTCTCTGATTCCCAAGGGAAAACTCCATTTTTTTTTTTTTTCCCTTGGCAGAGCCTCTGCAAAAGACTCAGCCTTTGAGAGAACAAAACAGGAGACTTCTAGGCCAAAAAGGACTGAGAGAAAATCTTTATAAGCTCCCCACAATTTCTCCTATTCTAATTGGTCATTTGTGGAAACTGTTTAAAAAGCAGAGAGCTTAAAGCCTTCAAATCATAAGAATATAGGCTGCTGTTATGCCTGTAGAGAGACCTACAAGAGCTAAAGCAAAACAAATTCTGCTATCTGGGTGTAGAAACAATAGCAAATGTCATTTTGGGGCAAATTTCTTTCTTTAGCACAGGAAAACAAAATTCTTCAGAGACTGACTACTCTATCACTGGCTAGCTTCTAGGTCCAGTCAAACTGAGAGAAAGGAACCAAAATGCTACAAATTTAAGCTGACATTCTGGCCCTCGTTAAATCACGATGACAGTACATATAACGTACCAAAGAAATGAATGTAAATGTGATATAATGTAACAATATGCAGCCAATAAGATTGGTACTTTAAAGCAAATATACTGTGCACAAACACACACACACACTCATCCCCATATATGAGAGGGCTGTGGCAAAATAGCTGAATTTTATGTTCATATTAACAGTGAGTACCTATCAGGAAATAAATGTGTCATTAATATGAGAACCCCCACCCCTGAGTTTTAAGAGTCTCTAATCACACTCCTAAGGACCAATATTGACAGGGAAATTTTAGCTAATTCAACTAGTATTTTCTAATCAGGTCCAATACAATCAGTTCTAATATGACATTGATAGTTACTCAAATCCAAAAAGATACCTCCTTCTCTAATTCTTAAAGTTCAAAAGGAAAGCAGTTTTTATACATTTTAACAATCACTAAATTTCACACGTAACCGCACATCTTAAACTAACAGACTAAAGTAGAAAAGATCACTAAAGGGGATTTTTTGCAAAACTGCTTATTTTAAAATGAGAAGATTGAAGTCAAAGGAGGAAACATGATTTCCTCTATAGCACAGAAGTAATTACTGTAGTGTCACAGCTAACTATGAGCATGCTCTAACTACTGATAGGACAAAAAATGATGTGCTTTTCTTGGTGAGGAAGTGACAAAATGCAACAAAATTCTCTTAGTATTTTAATAAACGGCATTCCTTCTCTAGCTCTCAATCCTGAATTTTGATATAACTGGATTTTTATGTAGCTATATTTTGATATAGATGCATTTTGATTTAGTTGGATTTCGATGTAATTGGATTTTAATCTTGGATTTCTATGTTTAGATTTTAATACAGTTGGAAAACTACACTGAACTGCTAAATAATTATAACACTACTTGTAAAGTAGCTAGGCACTAAATGAGAAAACATATACAGAGTTCCCTGCCTAGAAAAGATACTCAGTAAATTTTAGTTTCCTTTGTCTATAATGATGGCCTACATGTGCATACAGGCTTAATAGGTTACAAAGGGGCTTGTTTGTCTCTGATTAGTCTCACAACTATGTGAGTTATATAGAACAACCATTCTTCTCCTTAGAAAAAAAGGTGAAAGTCTCTCAAAGGAGATAAGTTGCCCAGCAACACCCGAGAGCTGGCCAGTGAAAGCTCCAAAACTCACTGGAAGTCTTCCTACCACAAAGCCCACAGTGCTCTTTCCCTATGTCAGCAGTTCTCAAACTTCAAAGTGCATCAAAACCAAAAGGAGAGATGAAGCTTGTTAAAACACAGTCTACTGTGCCCCAACTCCTACAGTTTCTGATTTGGTAGGTATGGAATAGGAGCTGAGAATTTGCATTTCTAATGTTGTGCCCAGTGATGCTAATGCTGCTGGTCTAGGAAACACACTTTGACAACTACAGATCTATGCCACACTGACAAGTCAGGAATATGCAGTCTAATATTGGTTAAGAATCTCAGGGATATTGAGGTATGTACCCTCTATCCCTATACTCTGAAGAGTTGATCAAGAAAGGATGCTGTACTTTGTCAAATACTTTTTCTGCATCTATTGAGAGGATCATAGGGTTCTTGTTCTTTCTTTATGGTATTGTATCACATTGATTCATTCGCGGATGTTGAACCAACCTTGCAGCCCAGGAATAAATCCCACTTGGTCATGCTGAATAAATCTTTTAATGTACTGTTGGATCCCATTGTCTAGTATTTCGGTGAGAATTTTGGCATCCATGTTCATCAAGGATATTGGTCTGTAATTCAACTTTTTGATGGGGTCTTTGTCTGGTTTGGGGATCAAGGTAATGGTGGCCTCATAACACGAGTTTGGAAGTTTTCCTTCCATTTCAATTTTTTGGAACAGTTTCAGAAGAATAGGTATTAATTCTTCTTTAAATGTTTGGTAGAATTCCCCTGGGAAGCCATCTGGGCCTGGGCTTTTGATTGTTGGGAGATTTTTGATTACTGCTTCAATTTCATTAGTGGTTATAGGTCTGTTCAGGTTTTCTATTTCTTCCTGGTTCAGTTATCGTAGTTTATACATCTCTAGGAATGCGTCCATTTCTTCCAGATTGCCTAATTTGTTGACATATAGTTCCTCATGATATGATATTGTAATTATTTCTATTTCTTTGGTGTTGATTGTGATCTCTCCTCTTTCATTCATGATTTTATTTATTTGGGTCATTTCTCTTTTCTTTTTGATCAGTCTGCCCAGGGCTTTATCAATCTTATTAATTCTTTCAAAGAACCAGCTCCTAGTTTTGTTGATCTGTTCTACTGTTCTCTTGGTTTCTATTTCATTGATTTCTGCTCTGATCTTTATTATTTCTCTTCTCCTGCTGGGTTTAGGCTTTAATTGCTGTTCTTTCTCCAGCTCCTTTAGGTGTAGGGTTAGGTTGTGTACTTGAGACCTTTCTTGATTCTTGAAAAAGGCTTGTATTACTATATACTTTCCTCTTACGACTGCCTTCGTTGCATCCCAAAGATTTTCAACAGTTCTGTTTTCATTTTCACTTATTTCCATGAATTTTTTAAATTCTTCTTTAATTTCCTGGTTGACCATTCATTCTTTACTAGGATGCTCTTTAACCTCCATATATTTGAGTTCTTTCCAACTTTCCTCTTGTGATTGAGTTCTAGTTTCAAAGCATTGCGGTCCGAAAATATGCAGGGAACGATCCCAATCTTTCATTACCAGTTGAGACCTGATTTGTGACCTAGGATGTGATCTATTCTGGAGAATGTTCCATGGGCACTAGAGAAGAATGTGTATTCTGTTGCTTTGGGATGGAATGTTCTGACTATATAATAAAAGCTATATATGGGAGAGGGGGAACAGATGGCAGAGGAGTAGGGGACCCTATCTCAACTGGTCCCCGGAATTGAGCTGGATATCTACCAGACCACTCTGAGCACCCACGAAACGAGCCTGAGACGTAAGAAGATCTGCATCTGTACAAACAGAATATCGCAGGCAGTTGGTTCTGAGGTACGAAGCGGAGAGCCGTGATCCTGCAGGCAGATATCGGAGGATAAACAGCAGCGGGAGGGTGCCTGGACGTGGGGAAACTACACCGCCGGTGAGTGACAGCCTCGCGCGCTGCGGACAGGGCACAGACTCGCAGACCAGTAGCGTTCGGAAAGGACTTTAGGGCAGCCCCCAGGGTGGAAAACCAGACCCGCGGGGTCGTGTGCACGCAAACTGCAGCCCCCTCCCCCCGACAGAAACCTGAGCAGCGGTCGCAGACACGCAAACTGCAGCCTCCGAGACGGAAACCTGGTGCGCTGGGGTCCCGCCGGTGAACTGCAACCCTCGGGGTGTAAACCCCAAGCAGCGGAGTCACGCCCGCGAACTAGGAGCGGCTGGTGGTTTTAGAAGCACAAAGGCAAGAGACGTGCCCGGACCTGGAGGCAGGACTGCGAGTGTTGTGGAGGGGCGCAGAACCCAGGACACTGCAGTTTATACCAGCATGGACAGAAACAGAGACAGTGTGGCCTGGAGAGCTAACTGAAGAACAGACTGAGGTCTCTCTGCTCTGAGGCAGAGGGTTGGAAACGGTCTCTTCTGCTCTGACTCACGGAAGAGACGTGGAAAGCCACCAGGGAAACGGGCCAGAGAACAAAAGCCCCAAAGACTGATTCCCGCTGAGCCCATCCCCTGCCACAAGGGTGCAGGGCAACTCCGCCCAAACAGGGTTGCCTGAGTAACAGTGCAGCAGGCCCCTCTCACAGAAGACAGGCTGGGAAAACAAGAGGCCAGCAACCCTAAGGTCCCAAGAAAACAGGTGCATCTTGCTTGGGTTCTGGTCAATAATTTGGACTCTATACATTCCCTCAAACACCCATCAACAGAATGACTAGGAGGAGAGCCCCCAAAACAGAAAAGACACAGAGATTATGACTTATGCTGCAGATTTACAAATGGATGCAGATATAACCAAGATGTCGGAGATGGAATTCAGGCTAGCAATTGTGAAGACAATGGCTAGAATGGAGAAATCAATTAATGGCAACATAGAGTCTCTAAGGGCAGAAATGAAAGCTGAATTGGCAGAACTTAAAAATGCTATCAATGAGATCCAATCCAATCTAGATAATCTAACAGCTAGGGTAAGCAAGGCAGAAGAGAAAATAAGAGACCTGGAAGACAATATAATAGATAAAGAGGGAAAAGAGGAGGCCAGGGAAAAACAACTCAGAATCCATGAAAATAGAATCAGAGAAATAAGTTACACCATGAAAAGTTCCAATGTCAGAATAATTAGAATCCCGGAGGGAGTGGAGAGAGAGAGGACTAGAACATGTATTTGAGCAAATCATAGCTGAGAACTTCCCTAATCTGGGGAATGAAACAAACATTCGTGTCCTAGAGGCAGAGAGGACCCCTCCTAAGAGCAAGGAAAACAGGCCAACACCCCGGCATGTAATAGTAAAACTCGCAAATCTTAGAACCAAGGAAACCATCTTCAGGGCAATTAGGGGGAAGAGATTCCTTACGTACAGAGGGAGGAACATCAGAATAACGTCAGACCTATCCACAGAGACCTGGCAAGCCAGAAAGGCCTGGCAAGACAAATTCAGAGTACTAAATGAGAAGAACATGCAGCCAAGAATACTTTATCCGGCAAGGCTTTCATTTAGAATGGATGGAGAGATGCAGAGCTTCCACGACCGGCAGAAGTTGAAAGAATATGTGACCACTAAGCCGGCCCTGCAAAAAATATGAAGGGGGGTTCTATAAAAGGAGAAAGACCCCAAGAGTGATATACAACAGAAATTTACAGGGACAATCTATAAAAACAAGCTCTTCACAGGCAACATGATGACAATTAATTCATATCTTTCAATAATCAATCTCAACGTGAATGGCCTAAACGCTCCCATAAAAAGGCACAGGGTTGCAGACTGGATAAAAAGACAGGACCCAGCCGTATGTTGTCTACAAGAGACTCATTTTGAACCTAAAGATACATCCAGACTGAAAGTGAAGGGATGGAGATCCATCTTCCATGCCAGCGGACCTCAAAAGAAAGCTGGGGTAGCAATTCTTATATCAGACAAATTAGATTTTAAACTAAAGTCTGTAATAAGAGACACAGAAGGACACTATATCATTCTTAAAGGGTCTATCCAACAAGAAGATCTAACAATTGTAAATATCTATGCCCCTGACATGGGAGCAGCCATCTACATAAGCCAACTGTTCACCAAAATAAAGAGTCATATTGATAACAATACATTAATTGTAGGAGACCTCAATATTCCACTCTCAACGATGGACAGATCATCTAAGCAGAAAATCAACAAGGAAACAAGAGCTTTGAATGATACATTGGACCAGATGGACCTCATAGATATATAGAGAACATTCCACCCTAAAACAACAGAATACTCATTCTTCTCGAGCGCACATGAAACTTTCTCCAGAATAGACCACATACTGGGTCACAAATCAGGTCTGAACCGATACCAAACGATTGACATTATTCCCAGCATATTCTCAGACCACAATGCTCTAAAACTGGAACTCAATCACAAGAAAAATTTGGCAGAAATGCAAACACTTGGAAGCTAAAGACCACTCTGCTCAAGAATGTTTGGGTCAACCAAGAAATCAAAGAAGAACTTAAACAATTCATGGAAATCAATGAGAACGAAAACACATCGGTCCAAAACCTATGGGATACCGCAAAGGCGATCCTAAGGGGGAAATACATAGCCATCCAAGCCTCACTCAAAAAAATAGAAAAATCCCGAATTCACCAACTAACTCTACACCTTAAAGAACTAGAGAAAAAGCAACAAACGACACCTAAGCCATGCATTAGAAGAGAAATAATTAAAATTAGAGCAGAAATCAATGAATTAGAAACCAGAAACACAGTAGATCAGATCAATGAAACTAGAAACTGGTTTTTTGAAAGAATTAATAAGATTGATAAACCGCTGGCCAGACTTATCCAAAAGAAAAGAGAAAGGACCCAAATTAATAAAATGATGAATGAAAGGGGAGAGATCACGACTAACACCAAGGGAATAGAAACAATTAATAGAAATTATTATCAACAACTCTATGCCAATAAACTGAGCAATCTGGATGAAATGGAGGACTTCCTGGAAACCTATAAACTGCCAAGACTGAAACAGGAAGAAATTGACAACCTGAATTGGCCAATAACCAGTAACAAGATTGAAGCAGTGATCAAAAAACTCCCAAAAAACAAGAGTCCAGGGCCCGATGGATTCCCTGGGCAATTCTACCAAACATTCAAAGAAGAAATAATACCTATTCTCCTGAAGCTATTTCAAAAAATAGAAACAGAAGGAAAACTTCCAAACTCATTCTATGAGGCCAGCATTACCTTAATCCCCAAACCAGGCAAAGACCCCATCAAAAAGGAGAATTTCAGACCGATATCCCTGATGAATATGGATTCCAAAATCCTCAACAAAATCCTGGCTAATAGGATCCAACAATACATTAAAAGGATCATCCACCACGACCAAGTGGGATTTATCCCCGGGATGCAAGGATGGTTCAACATTTGCAAATCAATCAGTGTGACAGAACACATTAATAAGAGGAGGGAGAAGAAACATATGGTCCTCTCAATTGATGCAGAAAAAGCATTTGACAAAATACAACATTCTTTCCTGATTAAAACTCTCCAGAGTATAGGGATAGGGGGAACATTCCTCAAGCTCATAAAATCCATCTATGAAAAACCCACAGCGAATATCATCCTCAATGGGGAAAAGCTGAGAGCCTTTCCCTTAAGATCAGGAACACGTCAAGGGTGCCCACTCTCACCACTGTTGTTCAACATAGTACTAGAAGTCCTAGCAACAGCAATCAGACAACAAAAAGAAATAAAAGGTATTCAAATTGGCAAAGAAGAAGTCAAACTCTCTCTTTTTGCAGACAACAGGATACTTTACGTGGAAAACCCAAAAGACTCCACCCCCAAATTACTAGAACTCATACAGCAATTCAGTAATGTGGCAGGATACAAAATCAATGCACAGAAATCAGTTGCTTTCTTATACACTAACAACACAAGTGTAGAAAGAGAAATTAAAGAAGCAATTCCATTTACAATAGCACCAAAAACCATAAGATACCTTGGAATAAACCTAACCAAAGAGGTAAAGGATCTATACTCTAGGAACTACAAAACACTCATGAAAGAAATTGAAGAAAACACAAAAAGATGGAAAAGTATTCCATGCTCATGGATCAGAAGAATAAACATTGTTAAAATGTCTATGCTACCCAGAGCAATCTGTACCTTCAATGCCATCCCGATCAAAATTCCAATGACATTTTTCAACGTGCTGGAACAAACAATTCTAAAATTTGTATGGAATCAGAAAAGACCCTGAATCACCAAGGAAATGTTGAAAGAGAAAAACAAAGCTGGGGGCATCACGCTGCCCGATTTTAAACTATATTACAAAGCTGTGATCACCAAGACAGCATGGTACTGGCACAAAAACAGACATACAGACCAATGGAACAGAATAGAGAACCCAGATATGGACCCTCAACTCTATGGTCAAATAATCTTTGACAAACAGGAAAAAACATGCAATGGAAAAAAGACAGTCTCTTCAATAAATGGTGCTGGGAAAAGTGGACAGCCACATGCAGAAGAATGAAACTCGAGCATTCTCTAACACCATTCACAAAGATAAACTCAAAATGGATGAAAGACCTCAATGTGAGAGAGGAATCCATCAAAATCCTATCGGAGAACATAGGCAGTAACCTCTTTGACATCAGCCACAGCAACTTCTTTCAAGATAAATCTCCAAAAGCTAGAGAAACAAAAGCAAAAATGAACTTTTGGGACTTCATCAAGATAAAAAGCTTCTGCACAGCAAAGGAAACAGTCAACAAAACAAAGAGGCAACCCACAGAATGGGAGAAGATGTTTGCAAATGACACTACAGATAAAGGGCTGGTATCCAATATCTATAAAGAACTTCTCAAACTCAACACCCAGAAAACAAATAATCAAGTCAAAAAGTGGGCAGAAGAGATGAACAGACACTTCTCTGAAGAAGACATACTAATGGCTAACAGATACATGAACAAATGTTCATCATTATTAGCCATCAGGGAAATCCAAATCAAAACCACACTGAGATACCACCTTACACTAGTCAGAATGGCCAAAATGTACAGGGAAAGAAACAACAAATGTTGGAGAGGTTGTGGAGAAAGGGGAACCCTCTTACACTGTTGGTGGGAATGCAAGTTGGTACAGCCACTTTGGACAACAGTGTGGAGGTGCCTCAAAAATTTAAAAATAGAGCTACCCTATGATGCAGCAATTGCACTCCTGGGTATTTACCCCAAAGACACAGATGTAGTGAAAAGAAGGGCCATATGCACCCCAATGTTCATAGCAGCAATGTCCGCAATAGCCAAACAGTGGAAAGAGCCGAGATGCCCTTCAACAGATGAATGGATCAAGAAGATGTGGTCCATATATACAATGGAATATTACTCAGCCATCAGAAAAGATGAATACCCAACTTTTACATCAACATGGATGGGACTGGAGGAGATTATGCTAAGTGAAATAAGTCAAGCAGAGGAAGTCAATTATCATACGGTTTCACTTATTTGTGGAACATAAGGAATGGCATGGAGGACATTAGGAGAAGGAAGGGAAAAATGGGCGGGGGGAATTGGAGGGAGAGATGAACCATGAGAGACTATGGACCTGAGAAATAAACAGGGTTTTAGAGGGGAGGGGGGAAGGGGGATTGGTTAGCCCGGTGATGGGTATTAAGGAGGGCACGAACTGCATGGAGCACTGGGTGTTATATGAAAACAATTGCTCGTGGATCACTACATCAAAAACTAATGATGTATTTTATGGTGACTAACATAACATAATAAAATTTAAAAAAATAATAATAAAATAAAATCTTTAAAAAAAATAAAATAAAATCTTTAAAAATAAAATAAAATGAAATAAAAGCCATCTATGAAAAACCCACAGCAAATATCATTCTCAATGGGGAAAAACTGAGAGCTTTCCCCCTAATGTCAGGAACACGGCAGGGATGTCCACTATCACCACTGCTATTCAACATAGTATTAGAAGTCCTAGCCTCAGCAATCAGACAACAAAAAGAAATAAAAGGCATCTGAATCGGCAAAGAAGAAGTCAAACTCTCTCTTTGCAGATGATATGATACTTTATGTGGAAAACCCAAAAGACTCCACCCCAAAACTGCTAGAACTCATACAGGAATTCAGTAAAGTGGCATGATATAAAATCAATGCACAGAAATCAGTGGCATTCCTATACATCAACAACAAGATAGAAGAAGGAGAAATTACAGAGTCGATCCTATTTACAATTGCACCCCAAACCATAAGATACCTAGGAATAAATCTAACCAAAGAGGCAAAGAATCTGTACTCAGAAAAATATAAAATCTCATGAAAGAAATTTAGGAAGCCACAAAGAAATGGAAAAACGTTCCATGCTCATGGATTGGAAAAACAAATATCGTGAAGATGTCAATGCTACCTAGAGCAATCTACACATTCAATGCAATCCCCATCAAAATACCATCCACTTTTTTCAAAGAAATGGAACAAATAATTCTAAAATTTGTATGGAACCAGAAAAGACCCCGAATAGCCAGAGGATTGTTGAAAAAGAAAAGCAAAGCTGGCGGCATCACAATTCCGGACTTCAAGCTCTATTACAAAGCTGTAATCATCAAGACAATATGGTACTGGCACAAAAACAGACACATAGATCCATGGAACAGAATAGAGAGCCCAGAAATGGAACCTCAACTCTATGGTCAAATAATCTTCGACAAAGCAGGAAAGAATGTCCAATGGAAAAAAGACAGTCTCTTCAACAAATGGTGTTGGGAAAATTGGACGGCCACATGCAAAAGAATGAAACTGGACCATTTCCTTACACCGCACACAAAAATAGACTCCAAATGGTTGAAAGACCTCAATGTGAGACAGGAGTCCATCAAAATCCTAAAGGAGAACACAGGCAGCAACCTCTTCGACCTCAGCCGAAGCAACTTCTTCCTAGAAACATCGCCAAAGGCAAGGGAAGCAAGGGCAAAAATGAACTATTGGGACTTCATCAAGATAAAAAGCTTTTGCACAGCAAAAGAAACAGTCAACAAAACCAAAAGACAACTGACAGAATGGCAGAAGATATTTGCAAATGATGTATCAGATAAAGGGCTAGTATCCAAAATCTATAACGAACTTATCAAACTCAACACCCAAAGAACAAATGATCCAATCAAGAAATGGGGAGAAGACATGAACAGACATTTTTCCATAGAAGACATTCAAATGGCCAAGAGACACAAGAAAAAGTACTCAACATCGCTCGGCAACAGGGAAATCCAAATGAAAACCTCAATGAGATACCACCTCACACCAGTCAGAATGGCTAAAATTAACAAGTCAGGATATGACAGATGTTCGTTCCGAGGATGCGGAGAAAGGGGAATCCTCCTACACTGTTGGTGGGAATGCAAGCTGGTGCAGCCACTCTGTAAAACCGTATGGAGTTTTCTCAAAAAGTTGAAAATAGAGCTACTATATGACCCAGCAATTGTACTACTGGATATTTACCCCAAAGATACAAATGTAGGGATCTGAAGGGGTACGTGCACCCTGATGTTTATATCAGCAATGTCCACAATAGCCAACTATGGAAAGAGCCAAGATGTCCATTGATAGATGAATGGATAAAGAAGATGTGGTATGTATATACAATGGAATATTACGCAGCCATCAAATGAATGAAATCTTGTCATTTGCAGTGATGTGGATGGAAATGGAGGCTATTATGCTGAGTGAAATAAGTCAATTAGAGAAAGACATGTATCATATGATCTCACTGATATGAGGAATTTTTAATCTCAGGAAACAAACTGAGGGTTGCTGGAGTGGTTGGGTGTGGGAGGGATGGGGTGGCTGGGTGATAGATATTGGGGAGGGTATGTGCTATTGTGAGCGCTGTGAATTCTGTAAGACTGTTGAATCACAGACCTGTACCTCTGAAAGAAATAATACATTATATGTTAAAAAAAAGAAGATAGTAGGAAAGGAAAAATGAAGGGGGGGAAATCGGTGGGGGAGACCAACCATGAGAGGCCATGGACTCTGAAAAACAAACTGAGGGTTCTAGAGGGGAGGGCGGGTGGGGGGATGGGTTAGCCTGGTGATGAGTATTAAAGAGGGCACGTATTGAAGGGAGCACTGGGTGTTATACACAAACATTGAATCATGTAACTCTAAATCAAAAACTAATGATGTAATGTATGGTGATTAACATAACATAAAAAAAAGAATCTCAGGGATAACATCACTCTTGCCTATGGTATCACAGATGTCAGAACCACAAGGGACCTCAGAAAACCCTAGTCCAGTGGTTATAGCCCCTGGTTTATTATTAAAATTACACGGTATGATAGTTTTTAATCAATTTTGCCTGGCTCCACCCTCAAAGATGATTTAAATTGCACAGGATAAGATTCATGTTCATCTTACAACAACAACAAATAATACTAAAGGACTTTTTCAGGCTGAAAGCAACTGAACACAGACAGTAATTCAAATTCATATGAAAAATTCAGATCTCTTATAAAGTAATTACTTAATTATAAAAGACAGTATAAATGCATATTTCTTTCTTGTTCTTCTAACTGATGTCAAAAGCAATTGTGTGAAACAATATGTATATAATTGCATTTTGGGGTCTGTACCATAAGGAAACATATTTTATAATAAAATCACAAAGAAGGTAAAAGCAAAGCTATAATACAGTAAGGAAATGATAAAAAATGGTATCTTAAATCCAGAAAAGCAAATAAAGATAACCAAAAACTGCACCCAAGAAGGTTAATATAACAAACTCTATAAATATATGCCTATTCTCCTTCTTCTCTCAACTTCTTTAAAAGACAAAGCTTCATAAGATAATTATTATAACAATCTATTACTGGATTTTTAAAAGATGTAGTATGTATAACAATAATAACTATGATAACATTTAATACAAAAGAAAGCAGCAAAGGAATATATGAACAAAATAGGCATGAGGCTCAGTTGGTTAAGCGACTGCCTTCAGCTCAGGTAATGATCCTGGAGTTCCAGGATCGAGTCCCGCATCGGGCTCCCTGCTCAGCAGGGAGTCTGCTTCTCCCTCTGACCCTCCCCCCTCTCATGCTCTCTCTATCTCATTCTCTCTCTCAAATAAATAAATAAAATCTTTAAAAAAAAAAAGTAAAATGGCAGACATAAATCCACTACATCAAGAAAAACATTACATGTGAATTCATCAAATAACCTAATCAAAAGACTGAATGCAAACTGGATTTTTTTTTAAAAAAAACAACAGTATACTACCTATAGGAGACACATATTACATTCAAGACACAACTAAGTCAAAAGTAAAAAGATGAAAAACATGGCTAGAATGTCTAGTATAATGTTGACTAGAACTGGTGAGAGTGGGCGTCCTTGTCTCATTCTTGAATTAGGGGGAAATTATTCAGTCTTCACTACTAAGTATGAAAAGAACTGTATGTTTTCCATAGATGTTCTATACCAGGTTGAGGAAATTTCCTCTATTCCTAGTTTGTTGAGTGTTTTAATAAGGAAAATTGTTGGATTTTGTCAAATGCTTCATTTCTATCAACTGAGATGACTATGTGAATTTTCTCCTTTATTCTATGTTTTAGAGCGGGGGTGAGGGGCAGAGGGAGAGGGAGAAAGAATATCTTAAGCAGGCTCCATGCCCAGCACAGAGCCTGACACAGATGCTTTAGTGGTTATATATGCATCAGATAAAATACATTTCAGAGCAAAAAATGATACTGGAAATGATGAAGGACATTTTATAATGATAAAAAGGCCAATTCATCAGGAAGGTATAACAATTATAAACATATATGTATCTAACAATAGAGCCCCCAAAGTACATGTAACACAAACAATGACAAAATTGAAAGGAGAAATAAACAATAAACAATTCAACAATAATAGTTGGAGAATCCAATAACCTACTTTCAATAATGGTTAGAACTAGACAGAAAATTGGGGCACCTGGGTGGCTCAGCCATTAAGCATCTGCCTTCAGCTCAGGTCATGATCCCAGGGTCCTGGGATCAAGCCCTGCATCAGGCTCCCTGCTCAGCAGAAGCCTGTTTCTCCCTCTCCCACTTCCTCTGCTTGTGTTCCCTCTCTCACTGTGTGTGTCCCTCTCTCTGTCAAATAAATAAATAAAATCTTTTTTAAAAAAAGAACTAGACAGAAAATCAGTAAGGAAATATAAGACTTGGACACATCATAAACTAATTAGACCTAACATACCTCTATAGAACGTTCCACCCAACTATAGCAGAAAACACATTCTTCTCAGGTGGACATAGAATATTCTCCCACGTAGACTATGTGCTAGTCCATAAAACAATCCTCAATAAATTTGAAAGAACTGAAATCATAGAATATGTTCTATGACCACATGGAATGATATTAGAAGTTACTAATGGAAATAAAGTTGGGAAATTCACAAGTATGCAGAAAATAAACACACTACTAAGTAGTAAATGGGTAAAATGAGAAATCACAAGGAAAATTAGAAAATACTTAGAGATGATTGAAAATGAAGACACAACATACAAAAACACAGGGCATGTAGCTAAAGCAGTGCTTACTATAAAATTGATAGCTACAAATACTTATATTTAAGATGTCAAATTGTTAACCTTTCCTCTTAAGATACTGGCAAGAGAAGAACAAAATAAAAATAAAGCAAGTATAAGCAAGGAAATATTAAAGCAACATATAAAATGGATTATGCATTATGGCCTAGTGGGATTTACTTCAGAAATGCATGAGTGGGGGCATCTGGGTGGTTCAGTCAGTTAAGGCTCTGCCTTCAGCTCAGGTCATGATCCCTGGGATCAAGCCCCACATCAGGCTCCCTGCTCAGGGGAGCTTCTTTCTCCTTCTCCCTCTGCCCCTGCTCATGTTCTCTCTCTCTGGCTTACTCTCTCTCTCTCTCTCAAATAAATAAATAAAATCTTAAAAAAAAATAAATGCATGGATGGTTCAACATGAAAATCAATGTCATACATTACATCAATAGAATAAAGGAGAGTGGGGCACCTGGATAGCTTAGTTGGTTAATGCCCGACTCTTGATTTCAACTCAGGTCATGATCTCAGGATCCATCGTCTTTGTGCTGGGCAAGGAGTCTGCTTAAGATAGTCTCTCTCCTTCTCCTTCTGCCCCTTGCCACCCCCCCACCACCAAAAATAGAATAAAGGAGAAAAATCACATAGTCATCTCAGTTGATAGAAATGAAGCATTTGACAAAATCCAACAATTTTCCTTATTAAAACACTTGACGAACTAGGAATAGAGGAAATTTCCTCAACCTGGTATAGAGCTTCTATGAAAAACATACAGTTCACTTCATACTTAGTAGTGAAGACTGAATAATTTCCCCCTAATTCAAGAATGAGACAAGGACGTCCACTCTCACCAGTTCTAGTCAACATTATACTGGAGATTCTAGCCATGGCGCGCACACACACACACACACACACACACACACACACACACACACACACAC
>NC_058419.1:72540841-72557262 GCF_002201575.2 Neomonachus schauinslandi | reverse complement strand
CACACACACACACACACACACACACACACACACACACACACACACACACACACACACACACACACACAAAGAAATAAAAGGTATCCAGATTGGAAAGGAAGTAGAAAAACTATATTCGGGGCACCTGGGTGGCTCAGATGGTTAAGCATCTGCCTTTGGCTCAGGTCGTGATCTCCAGGTCCTGGGATCAAGCCCCATGTTCGTGCTCTCTCTTGCTCTCTCTCTGTCTCTCTCTCTTTCCCAAATGAATAAATAAAATATTAAAAAAGGGAGAAAAAGAAAAACTATATTTGCAGATGACATGATCTTGTATACACTCAAATGGAATCAGTAAAAATACCAATTAGAACTAATAAACAAATTTAGCAAGGTTGTAAGTTAAAAAATAAATATATAAAAACAAATCATGTTTCTATATACTAGCAATGAACAATCCAAAAATGAAATTAAGAAAACCATTTACAATAGTAAAAGATTCTGAACCCAATTTCAATGTGTATGTTGCATGGGGCAGATTCCCATACAAAGAAGAATTTAATTATGACACTATCTACCTGGAGATAGAATCAGATTCCATGGGTTAAGGAATCAGTCCCACAAGACTGCCCTCTACTTCAGAGGTCAATTGGAAGTCAGGAAGTTCCCAGGACCCCCATTTAGGGTTTGATTAACTTGCTAGAGCAGCTCACAAAACTCAGGAAACCCATTTACTTAACAGATGACCAATTTATTACAAAGGATACTAAAAAATCTGATTTCCGGGAAAGATGGTGAAATAGGAAGACCCTAAGCTCACCTCATCCAATGGATACAACTAGATAACACCCACATCAGTGCAAATAACCCAGAAAACACCCCAAAGACTGGCAGAACAGACTCCACAGCTAAATGTAAAGAAGAAGTCACATCTAAGAAAGTAGGAAAGGCAGAGATGCGTGGTCTAGAGCTAAACTGACCCAGAGGGCTGTCCGAGGGAGGGAGGGATGCCACAGGCATTGAGAGGGGAGACTGTTACACCAGGTAACCCAGGCACAGGGAACCTGCACAGGAAA
The DNA here is from genome assembly GCF_002201575.2 of Neomonachus schauinslandi. Lineage (NCBI taxonomy): Eukaryota > Metazoa > Chordata > Mammalia > Carnivora > Phocidae > Neomonachus > Neomonachus schauinslandi. The sequence continues at coordinate 72,556,210 of NC_058419.1, read as the reverse complement.
GATGAATCTCCATAACATTGGCTTTGAAAACCAAAAGGGCCCAAGTTCACAAGTTCTTACAATCAGCAGAGCTTAACACCTAGAACTTTAAAAATCAGCAGGCAGGACTCTGGGAAGGACAGGAGTGCAAAAGGAAAGTGAGTCTCCACCCTTAAAGAGACAGCACAACAAACAGCCCTGGGAAGACACAGCATAGAACCAGCAGTTTGAAAAACACTTGGGATATACAAGAGGGAGATTTGTTTACTAATCTCAAAGCTGTGCTGGAGGGGCAGGGATCTTTGGGAGATTTCTCCAAGAACAAAAGAGCTGACAGGCACCATTTCCCTTCCCTTCACCCAGCCTAGATAAACAATACTGCAGAGAAGAGTGAAGCACAAAAAGCACTACCTAGCTTGCTCGCAGTACGCCCTGCCCCATATTCTCCTGTGGACACACCCTCTCCAGCCAAGCCTCAGCTTCAAGTCCCCTCCACAGCAGTCTTGAGCAACCCTTGCTAATAGGAGGCATTCAGCCCCATGTTCTCCTGCAGAACTGCCCCCACCAGTACACCCTTGGCTGGAGCCCATCAAAAGCAGTGCCACAACCAACAGACACATGAAAAGATCCTCATTATCACTGATCATCAGGGAAATGGAAATCAAAACTACAATGAGATATCACCTCATACCTGTCAGAATGGCTAAAATCAACAACACAAGAAACAACAGGTGTTGGCAGGGATGTGGTAAAAAAGGAACATTCATTCACTATTGGTAGGAATGCAAACTGGTGCAGTCACTCTGGAAAATAGTATGGAGCTTCCTCAAGAAGTTAAAAATAGAGCTACCCTACAATCCAGCAGGTACACTACTGGGTATTTACCCGAAGAATACAAGAACACTAATTCAAAGAGATACATGCACCCCCATGTTCATAGCAGCATTATTTCTAATAGCCAAGATATGGAAACAGCCCAAGTGTACATCAACTGATGAATGGATAAAAAAGATGTGGTATACATATACAATGGAATATTATTCAGCCATCAAAAAGAATGAAATCTTGCCATTTGTAACAACATGGATGGAGCTAGACAGTATCATGCTAAGTGAAATAAGTCAGTCAGAGAACGACAAATACCATATGATTTTACTCATATGTGGAATTTTTTTTTTAAAGGTTTTATTTATTTTTTTGACAGAGAGAGACACAGCGAGAGAGGGAGCACAAGCAGGGGGAGTGGGAGAGGGAGAAGCAGGCTTTCCGCTGAGCAGAGAGCCCGACACAGGGCTCCATCCCAGGACTCTGGGATCATGACCTGAGCCGAAAGCAGACACTTAACAACTGAGCCACCCAGGCGCCCCTCATATGTGGAATTTAAGAAACAAAACAAACAAGCAAAGGGAAAAGAGAGAGAGAAAATAAGAAACAAGACTCTTAACTATAGAGAACAAACTGATGGTTACCAGAAGGGAGGTGGGTGGGGGAATGGGTTAACTACGTGATGGGGATTAAAGAATGCACTTGTCATGATGAGCACAAGGCAATGTATGGAAGTGTTGAATTACTATGTTGTACCCCTGAAACTAATTAATAGCACTGCACTTGAACTATACAGGAATTGAAATTTTTTAAAAAGTGTGAGAAATGTTAACATGTGAAGAACCTAGGTTAAGAGTAAAAAGTTTATATAGAAATTCCTTGTACTATTTTGTAACTATTCTATAAATTTAAAAATATAAAGTTAATGAAAAACCTCAAAATTGTATTTATACAATAACTAAATGTATTTTTTAAAAACTGGAATGATAGACTTTTTTTTCAGTTTGTACCTTTCAACCACCTCCACCCAATTCTCACACCCCTCAACTCTGTTTCTGGCAAACACCAATCTGTTCTCTGTTTTTATGAGTTCAGGTTTTTAGATTTCCACATATAAATGAAGTCATACAGTATTTTTTCTCTGACTTATTTTACATAACATAATGCCCTAACATTATAGTCATGCTATCACAAATAACAGGATATCCTTCTTTTTATGGCTGAATAATATTCCATTGTACATATATACCACAACTACTTCATCAATTCATCCACCATTGGACATTTAGGTTATTTCCATGTCTTGGCTATTATAAATAATGCTGCTATGAACATGGGGGTGCAAATATCTATTCGAGATAGTGATCTTGTTTTCTTCAGATATATTATATACCCAGACATGGGATTGCTGGATCATATGGTGGTTCTAGTTTTTAATTTTTTGAGGAACCTCCATACTATTTTCCATAGTTGCTACACCAATTTACATTCCCACCAACAGTGCAAGAGGGTTCCCCTTTCTCTACATGCTTCCCTTTCCTCCACATCTCTTGTCTTTCTGATAAAAGCAATTCTAACAGGTACAAGGTGATATCTCATCATGGTTTGGATTCTCATTTCCCTGATAATTAGTGATGTTGAGCATCTGTTCATGTACCTGTTAGCCATCTGTATGTCTTCACTGGAAAAAACATCTATTCAGATCTTCTACCCACTTTTTAATTGGACTGCTTGATTTTGTATACTGTTGTATTAATAGTGGTTGAACCAGAGTGGTGGATCCTGAAGTGATTGGTTTTCCTCTTCTTATTTTCCAAATATTTTTTATGCAGTTACATTACCTTTATATTGAAAAATATTATTCAAAAACATGCATAAAATATATATGGATAAAATGGGACAAGAACATAGAAATACTTAAAAGCTAAGCTTACGGATAAAAAAATTTTCAATATTATTAAAATAATATTTTGATAGTAAATAAATACCCTTTTTAAAGAAAGCACAGAGACTATTAGAGATACAAACTGCATGGCCTTGAGATACACATACTGTTATATCTGGTGGTGTTCCAGCTAAAATAATATATCAGTGGAGTCCTCTGAGCACTGAATGGTTGTCAGAACTGATGAGCTGAGGAGAGAAGTGACAAAGAAGACAAACCTCTATTAATAGAACAACAGAGTCTGGTGAGAAATGAACAAGCAAAGAAACAACTGTGAAATTCAAGAGAAAACAAAGGGATCTACAGAAATGACAAATGCAGCATGCCCGTTAGTCTGTAGCATGAAACAATCTAATTAGGCAATAGGGAGAGAATCGGGGCCTCTCCTGGAATGCAGCAGATGGCTAGAAGGAGTGGCTGCTTCAGCAGAATGCTAAAAATGCCTTTAGAACCTAGGATATCAACACAAGAAGATTCACAAGAGGAACCAATATAACCTCCGATCTTACAAAAGGGGAAACCAAGGCCCAGAGAGCAGGGGAAGGGTCTTATGTAAAGTCCACAGTGAATTCTGGGAGTGCTAGGACTAAATCCCAGACCAGAACTCTTTCCACCAACATCAGCTGCTTTCCCCAAAGTGTGTATGCTGAGAATGTTACCATTTTTATGAAGGGAATCTAAAACTCCCAAACAATCATGCAGTTGACCCTTGAACAACACAGGTTTGAACTGCATGGATCCACTTACACACAGGTTGGTTTGTTTGTTTTTCATAAATATGGTACAGTACTCTAAATGTATTTTCTCCTATTTTATTAATAACATTTTCTTTTCTTTAGCTTACTTTATTGTAAGAATACAGTATATAACACATAAAACATTATAAAATATTTGTTAATCAACTATTTTATGTTAACAGTAAAGCTTCCGGTCAACAGTAGGCTATTAATAAAGTTTTGGGGGAGTCAAAAGTTATGTGTGGATTTTTTACTGCACAGGGGAGAGGGATCAGTGCCCCTAATCCTCACATTGTTCAAGGGTCAACTGTACTCCAAATTAGGTTCATCATAAAAATGGGGCAATGTAATCTCAATTTCTCTACAGAGAATTTCTCTGAGAAAGCAATCCAATTTCTTTAACTTGAGACAATTGCTCCTGTGTATTTACAACACAGGACTAAGGTGTAGGAAGCAAATGCATTTTTGTGGACCATTTCATATTTGTAAATATGATCATTGCTATATGTCACAGGAAAGACACATATCCAAAGCCCATCTCTTTCACCTACTCTCTGGCTTCTGCCTAGACATATTCTCTAGTGTCTTCAGTACAAATGGCAGGAGGCCTGAGCTCCTAGTGGTGTCTGCCATTTTACAGCTAAGTGATCCTTAGCTCCATTTCCTTCGTCAATAAAGTAGGGAGCTCTACAGGATGACTTCAAAGGTCTCTCCCAGTTCTAACATCCTATGATTCTGTGAACCTAAGTTAACACTGCTATCATCAAACTTTCAAAACCTCCATATTAAATCTGTATTTCCTTATGAGAAAATTAGGAACTCTCCTCAGAGAAACCAGTGGGCCCTAATGGCCTAAATTCAAAATCTAGGAGCTGAAGTTATGAATTATATTCCCAGCTCTAATAAGAAGTTCTCTAGGTGAGCCTGGGAGAAGTCCCAAAGCAAGGAACCATTCTACCTTGGGTCATTTAGTCAGTCAAACTAACATCTCAGGAACACTAATTCTGCAAGAATTTTGATGAGAAAAGACTTATGGATTTTGGAGATAAAAGGTATCTTCAACAACCGAACAACACTTGAACAGAGTAGCCAATCAAGAAGACATGCTGGCCTGAGAATCAGTAGACCTGGAATCAGTCCTAATGTGCCAATTACCAGTGTGTGACCTTAATAGGAACAAGAGTCTGGGAGCAGGAAGGACACTAATATTCACTGAGTACCTATTACATGCCAGGCACATGAGTTGATCTGAAAATAATAACGGAGGACTATCTCCCCCAAGATATCTTCCAGCTTAAACATCCAAATTTAATCTCCATCGGTGTTTAAAGAACAAGGTAGAAAAGCAGGTGGATTGAGTCATGCAAAATGTATTTGGAATTTTGATTTTATAACAGGCTTGAAGGGAAAACAAGGTCAGTGAAGGTGGCAGGCATAGCTGACAGACAGAATACCATATAATTAAGTTTTCAGGAGGAAACTACTAAATATGAAAGCAGAAAATGGAGAAAAGAGAGAAGATAGCAGCTATATGAACATGAACAGAGCAAACAAACACACAACAAACAAACTAGGGAAATAATGAAACATGAGATTAAAAAGAATTAATAAAGGGAGCTTATTAAACATTTACCAAAAAATGCAAAACTATCTAAAGAATATAAGATATGCTTAGAGAAAAATACTGAAAGAACACTTGTCAAAAAAAGTGGTTACTGGGGACTGTGCATGATTGTTACTTGCTTATTTATATCTTCCGTATTTTCCAAATTTTCTTAGCAAGCATATATTGAAATTATCATTTTAGTGAGAAAGAGGATAAATCTCATGTAAAATGTTTACTCAGTATCTATTCTGTGTCCGGAACTATGGCAGACACTAGAGCCACAAAGACAAACAAAAGAGCAACTGTTTTGATGTAGGAAAGACTTCATAAAAAAGAGTAATATATATTTGGTTGTGACTACAAAAATAAAGAGACATTTACCCAGGTGAGAAGGCATGAGAAAATTCTGGGCAAAAGAAATAGCCGATAAAGAGATAATGAATATGGAAAAAAATAGAAATACTCTTAAGAACCTCATGCAGTTGGCAAGTAGAGTTATGGGCAAGAACAGTAGGAAATAAATCTGGAAAAGTCTTATAAATAGAAGAACAACTATGAAGAGTTTTGTATGTGATACAAAGTTTAAATTTTTTTAAAAAGTTTAAATTTCAACCTACAAAAGCTTTTATGAACCAAAGAATAACCAAATCATATTTACATGGTAAAAAAGAGCTTTTTAGCATGCCAAGTGTTTCCAAAATATAAGACTGCCTCTGCCATATTTTCTTATCTTTTACACATTATCTTTTAGTGGCTTCTTTATTTATCAGAAATTCTTATGGCATTCCCTCAACCAGATTTCAACAACATGAAAATGTCAGGGGAGGGGGAAGAAAGAGGCAAGAAATTCAGTAGGATTATTTCCCCTCTTCTCACCCCTGTCTATAAGTTCAGGGGTGCTCTCAAAAGAGAATTACAAAATTCTCATTTGTCTGTTATTAGTACTAAGTGTCTCAGAAAATAAGGAACAGCACTAATTTAAAATACTCTATCCTGTTGTTACCTTAAGCACGTAAGTACATTCCTATTAATAAAGAGCATATATTTCAAATTTGGGTTCACTAAGAATGGTGACCATAGTATGGCTAGTTGTAAATATGCCTATCTTTCCCATTAGGCCATGTGCTACCTATACGTTGGCACTGTGTTTACTTCATCTCTCTATCTCCTAGGCCTAGCACAGAACTTCACGGTAGCCTCACGGCATCCAGTGGGTAAAACCCTCTTAAGAGTCTTAAACTTTGTAAAATTTGCCACAGAACATTCATTTCATTCCTAAAAGTTTTTCCTCTTAAGATTTAGTAGTTTGTTCCTAGAAAAATCCTTCAGAAGTTTTTTTTTTAATTTCATATTAATTCACAAAAGAAATGGGGGGGAAACAAGCCCTCTCCAAAGCACATTACTGTTAGTAAGAAGTAAATTACCAGCAGAGCCCACTGACTTGCTATGTACACTTTTCTCATAAGCTTTAACCTCTATGTAAAGGAATAATATCACCAGAGCTACAATTACAATGTGAGTATTTATGGGCAGAAAGATGAGGACGAGCCTAGGCACTTACCTCAGCTATGGGAAAACAATCCCTCATTAAAATAAACGCAAGGCTTAGAATGGAAAGCAACTTGGGTTTCATTGGGGATTTTGATGAAACTAAAACACAAAACCTTTCATAAAGTCATTTCAATGTCAGAATTAGATAGGGCTTTGACACAAATTAGGAAGAGAAAAAGTATGCTTTAAAACTAGTTACAGGAAAGAGTAGCATCCAAGGGCAGAGGAGCTTTTCAATGCTTTGGGATAAGGAAAAAGAATGTTGACAAAGGAAAAGAAAAGTTTCTGCATTAGAAAGACACAAATGTTGGAGAGGCTGTGGAAAAAGGGGAACCCTCTTACACTGTTGGTGGGAATGCAAGTTGGTACAGCCACTTTGGAAAACAGTGTGGAGGTGCCTCAAAAAATTAAAAGTAGAGCTACCCTATGACCCAGCAATTGCACTACTGGGTATTGACCCCAAAGATACAGATGTAGTGAAAAGAAGGGGCACATGCACCCCAATGTTCATAGCAGCAATGTCTGCAATAGCCAAACGGTGGAAAGAGCCGAGATGCCCTTCAACAGATGAATGGATCAAGAAGATGTGGTCCATATATACAATGGAATATGACTCAGCCATCAGAAAGGATGAATACCCAACTTTTACATCAACATGGATGGGACTGGAGGAGATTATGCTAAGTGAAATAAGTCAAACAGAGAAAGTCAATTATCATATGGTTTCACTTATTTGTGGAACATAAGGAATAGCATGGAGGACATTAGGAGAAGGAAGGGAAAAATGAAGGGGGGGAAATGAGAGAGGGAGATGAACCATGAGAGACTATGGACTTGGAGAAACAAACTGCAAGTTTTAGAGGGGCGGGGGGTGGGGGGATTGGTTAGCCCGGTGATGGGTATTAAGGAGGGCACATACTGCATGGAACACTGGGTGTTATACGAAAACAATGAATCATGGATCACTATATCAAAAACTAATGATGTACTGTATGGTGACTAACAGAATATAATAAAATTAAATTAAATTACATTTAAAAAAGAAAGACATAACAAATCAGAATAACGGGGAGATTAAGTGAAGTTTTTTTTTAAATACCTTTATTGAGATATACTTCATATATCATAAAATTCACCCATTTAAAGTGTAAAAGGTAAATTTATGTTGTTTTTTATTTCCTACTTCAAAACAAACTACAGGGGAGCCTGATTGGCTCAGTCGTTGGGTGTCTGCCTTCGGCTTGGGTCATGATCCCGGAGTCCTGGGATCGAGCCCCACATCGGGCTCCCTGCTCCGTGGGAGGCCTGCTTCTCCCTCCCACTCCCCCTGCTTGTGTTCCCTCTCTCGCTGTGTCTCTCTCTGTCAAATAAATAATAAAATTAAATTAAATTAAATTAAATTAAAAATAAAATAAAAATAAAACACTACACTCTTGGGGCGCCTGGGTGGCTCAGTCGTTAAGCGTCAGCCTTCGGCTGGGGTCATGATCCTGGAGTCCCGGGATCGAGTCCCGCGTCGGGTTCCCTGCTCCGCGGGAAGCCTGCTTCTCCTTCTCCCACTCGCCCTGCTTGTGTTCCCTCTCTCACTGTCTCTCTCTCTCTGTCAAATAAATAATAAAATCTTTAAAAAATAAAAAAATAATTAAAAAAACAAACTATGCCCTTTTTAGAACATTAAAGCATGGCATCTTCAAATAATGTCAAAAAAATGATAATTCCTTATCATTCTCCCTTAAGTGAAATCATTTGTAAGATTCCATTCTACTCTAATAATTTTCACTGCATAATTTCTTCATTGCAAAGTCCATAACTTTTTTAACATATACTCAATGTAGCTATACAACAAAGCATGCAGCAAGTCCTTTTTTCTTGCTAAGATATAATCCTGTAAAAAGTTAGCAGTGAAGCAAAATAGGTAGCCAGATCTTTCAATGCTATCAATTCAACATCCCAGATCATAGTGAAGACTTCTCAAAATGGATGTTCAAATCCAAAAAGTTACAAAAAGTACATGATTTCAAAGAACGAGGCTTCTGACTCAGATATACATTTTGAATTCACAATTATTCATATAAAATCAGTATCTATTTTGACAAAACAGCACTGAAATGATTTTAGCCATTAATAATGCCTCTGGACAAGATACTGTTGAATAGTATTTGAAACGCCATGATGAAGTAAAAAGAACACTGGCTTTGTAGTTCAAATTCTGGCCATAGTTCTTACTGTCTTTGTGACCTTATGTAAGGCTGTCCTTATCCCTAATATTCCATACCTCTAGGCCAAACACTCCTTCAAATGACATGGGCACACATATCTTAGGCACATTTTGGGGGACTAGCCTACATGACCAGACTTTCTCCACACACACAACTGCCTTTGGACTTTATTTTCACTATTGGCTCTTCCTGGTTGCTATAGATTTAATGTTTGTGTCCCTCCAAAATTCATATTTTGAAACCTAATACCCAGTTGTAATGCTGTCAGGAGGTAGGGCCTTTGAGGAGGTGCTTACATCATGAGGACAAAGCCTTCATGAGTGGGATTTGTGCTCTTATAAAAGAAGTCCTAGAGAGCTCACTTGTCCCCTTCTGCCATGTGAGGTTACAGCAAAAAGACACAATCTATGAACTAGAAATCAGGCCCTCCCCAAATACTGAATCTGCCGGCACCATGATCTCGGTCTTCCCAGCCTCCAAAACTGGGAGAAATAAATTTCCATGGTTTATAAGCTTCCCAGTTTATGGTATTTTTGTTATATAGAAGCCCAAATGGACTAAGACACTGGTTCTACTGCAGACTGCCTTTGCACTAGAACTGCAACTCTTTCCTACTTCTCCAACCTGCTGGCCTCCCTGATCAGATTTTGAATTTGGCAAGCCTCCACAATTGTGTGAGTCAATTCCTTAAAATAAATACCTTTCTATACATATACACATCTTATTGTTTCTGTTTCTCTGGAGAACCCTGACTAATATAGCAGAATCTCACCTCCAAATGCAGAGCTTTTAAGAACAGGCTCCACAATGTGTCTGAACCTTGAAAATATTATGCTAAGTGGAAGGAAGGAAGGAAGGAAGGAAGAAAGGAAGGAAGGAAAGAAGGAAGGAAGGAAGGAAGGGGAGGGGAAGGGAGGGGGGAGGGATTAAGTCACATTGATGAGCTAGAAACTCAAATATTCAAATGCCAGGGCAATATTCAGGTTTTACTGGTATATATTCCACTTTTCAGCCCCACCTTCTTTTTCCTTTTTTTTCTCTACTCTAATGACACAAATATTAGACATTTTATTATAATCACAATGGTCCCTTAGGCTCAGTTCATTTTTTCATCTATTTTTTCTCCCTTATGTTTAGATTGGTGAGTTTCTATTGTTTTATCTTTAAATTCACAGATTCTTTCTTCTTTCCTCTCCATTCTGTTGTTGGCTTTATCCACTGAGTTTCTAATTTCAGTTATTTTTCAATTTTAAATTTTCATTTTATTCTTCTTTCTATTGTCTATATTTTGCTAAGATTTCTATTTCTTCATTTATTTCAAGCATATTAACAACTGCTGATTAAAGCAATTTTATGACAGACGTTAAACATTTAATGATTCTTGGTATAACAGATTTTTTCTTATAACCTGGGCATTTAAGGTATTCTGTTATGAAATCCCTGATCTCATTAAATCTTGTGTTTTAGTGAGCCTCCTCTGACACCTCTCTGATGGGTGAAGGGAAGTACCATTATTGTCAGGTCCTGGGGAAAATCGAGGATCTTGGCCTTCATTGATACCTAGAAGAGGAAGGGTTTCTCCTTACTACTACATAGGAGTGGGAGTTCAGGTTCCTCAGCACCTCAGCAGGCTTCCACTGATACTACCCTAGCTGGAAGAAGTGGTTAGGGTGCTTCATTCATTTCAATCAGGCAAGGATGGTGTAGATCCCTTAGTTGGTCTTTGGTGGCAGCGATGGAGGTAGAGCCATACAGTTTTCCGTGGTATTTGACTTGACAAGAACAGTTATTATCTAAAAGTCTTCTGTCTGGCTAGGTTGCCCCTAGAAAGAGAGCAGAAGTTGCTTGGGTTTTTGTTTTTTATTTTTGCTTCTGCCTATTGGCATTATCTGGTTGCCAGCTTCTACAGCTCCCAGACTGGGTATATGAGACCAAAAGAACACCCAGGGAATTCACCACCATGTACTTCCTCAGGTCAAGGTTCCTAGACAGTTTGTCTGCTTGTTTCTACTCATAGTCTTCTTGTACTATATCTGTTTTATATATAATGCCCATGGTTCTTATTTGTACACTGCAGGAGGGATAGAAAAAAAGGGCATCTACTCTGTATTTCCAGAGGGGAAGTCCCCTACAATGTGTGTATGTGTGTGTGTGTGTGTTGCATAATCTTTTCTAAATTTTATATATGATAAATATTTTAACATTTTCATTTTCAAGCAGGTATCTATTATAATAATAAACAAAAAAGTCACCCTAGACTCCCATTCTAACCACCAGGTCATAAGCTCCATTTCTAACTTCTGGGCTGGTCATGAGCACCTACTCTGGATATAGCACAGTACCAGAAGTTATAGTATTACAAGATGAATAAAATGTGATTCTAGCCATTGGGAAGTTTACAGTACATAAAGTGGAGAAAAGGAGAGCAGAAACTACCACGATCCTGAATGAAATCAGAGCTATAACAGAGTTGTTTTGTGGTAGTACCTAGGAAAGAATAATGAACTTGGCTTAGGGAGCTTGTAAAAGGTTTCCTGTTGGTGACCCATGTGGAGGAAGGAAAGAAACTACTGTTAACTAATTTCCTATCATGTATTAGGTACTGCCCTGGGTACTTTATATCATCTCATATCATCCTAACAACCCTATGTGAAAGTTGATATCATCCTATTTTACAAATGAGAAAACTAAGGCTCAGCTATGAGTTCTCATCATCAGAATAAAGTTCACACAGCAGAGATCTGGATGAAACTTTATAATAGAGCTTGTTGCATTACTGGACACAATGAAAAAATGGACCTGAAAAACTCATTCTCAATCGAAAGCTGGTTTGATAAGATGGTGCTGATATAAGAAAGACTAATATTGCAGATTGAAATATCTCTGCCTACCAAATACAACAGTAATTTGTTAGAGTCTTTGAAAGCCATTTGAAATTGTGATCAGTAACCAAGTTCACAAGATCCAAATAAGTATATCCCATAATATACTAAATAGTTGCATAATGAAGAATTATGACATAAAATGGAATTAAAACAGTATTTAGCATCCAGGATTAGGAAGATGACCATTTAAGTCCCATCACCAGCACCTTCCAGATGTGTGACCTTAGTCAATTCATAAATCTTTATAAGCCTCAGTTTCCTCGTCTATAAAAAAATTAAAATGAGGATAAAAGCATGTTTTGTTGCTTTATGATTCTGTCATAAAAATTAAAATGACCTCTTCCATGAAAATACTTTCTACATCAGTGACGTCCAATAGAAAATGATGTGTGCCACAAATGCAAACACGTATATAATTTTAAATTTTCTAGTAGTCACATTAAAAAGGTAAAAAGAAATTAATTTTGATAATGTTATTTAACTCAATTTACCCAAAATATAATTTCAATATGTAATCAATATAAAAGACGATATTCTGGGGGCGCCTGGGTGGCTCAGTCGTTAAGCGTCTGCCTTCGGCTCAGGTCCTGGTCCCAGGGTCCTGGGATCGAGCCCCGCATCGGGCTCCCTGCTCCGCGGGAAGCCTGCTTCTCCCTCTCCCACTCCCCCTGCTTGTGTTCCCTCTCTCGCTGTGTCTCTCTCTGTCAAATAAATAAAAGCTTTAAAAAAAAAAAAAACCTTTAAAAAAAATAAAAGATGATATTCTGTATCTACAGTTGTAAAAATGAGATTTCCTACTTTATCATGCCAAGTCTTTGAAATCCAATATATATTTTACACTTACAGTACATCTCAATTCAGACTAGCCACACTTCAACTGCTCAGTAGGCACATGTGGTCAGTGCCCACCATAGTACACAAGGTAGTTCTAGACATAACAATATGCGGACTGCCTGGGTACAAATCCCACTCTACCACTGTGCCAAAGACTAAATTGTCACCTAGTGGACTTCGCTTAAACCATCTTTAGACTGTCTTCAGAAAGGTAGTAAAATGTACTACTTAAGAGCATAGATTCTGGGGGCGCCTGGGTGGCTCAGATGGTTAAGCATCTGCCTTCGTCTCAGGTCATGATCCCGGGGTCCTGGGATCGAGCCCCGCATCGGGCTCCTTGCTCAGCAGGGAGCCTGCTTCTCCCTCTCCCTCTGCCTGCCTCTCTGCCTACTTGTGCTCTCTCTCTCTCTCTCTGTCAAATAAATAAAATATTAAAAAAATAATAAAGAGCATAGATTCTGGAAACAGCCTGCCTGGGTTCCAGCTCTATCCATTACAGGCTTTTTAACTTCAAAACAAACTCTTTAATTTGTCTTTGCCTCAGTTTCCTCATCTACCAAATGAGGATAATTACACCTACCTCATAAAATTGTCTTGAGGATTAAATTAATATTATAAAAATACTTAATATAGGACCTGGAATATAATAGTGTCTACTATTTACTGAGTTGTTATTATAACTAAAATACTAATTATTACTCTTTACTCTCTAAGCTTCATAAAATAAACTACTGTAGAATGCATTTTATTCTATTGTATATTGTTGCAAAATTTTATTAAATTTAGTCCAAATACAAGGCAGTGCTCAGTAAGTGCAATATGCATGCTGCCAAAGTTTAGGCAGAGAAAGGAAGAATTGTTTCCACAGGGTAAATCACAAGAGGCTTCTCTGAGGAAGTGTTTTTTTTAACTGGGCTTTAAAGATCTTATACAGATCTTTATTTCAACAGCTAAAAAATGGGGAGGGCATACCAAGCAAAAATATATATATTAGCCAAAGAATGGATGTAAGAAAGTGCACCTTCAAAGAGTAATATGTCTTCTAGATTAACAAGAGCAGGTTCACACTGGGAAGTAATGAAAGATAACACTCAGAAAAGCTGACCAGGACAGGCCAGTTCATGGAGGTGCTTGAACACCAGGCTCAGATGTCCATATTTTTTGAGTACATAACATAGTCACTGAAGGTTCTGGCAAGGGATGTTTTAGGGCAAAGGTTCTCAACCCTGGTTACACACTAGAATGACAGGAGCTTTAAAATTTCCAGTGCACAGAATGCACCTCTGACCAATTAAATCAGAATTTCTAGCTGTGGATCCCAGGCATCAGGTTTTTAACTCCCTTGCTCTCAGGGGCACCTGGGTGGCTGTCGGTTAAGCCTCTGCTTTCAGCTCAGATCATGATCCTGGGTCCTGGGATTGAGCCCTGCATCAGGCTCCCTGCTCAGTGGGGAGTCTGCTTCTCCCTCTCCGTCTGCTCCCCAACTCCTGCTCTCACTCTCTCTCTTGCTCTCTATCTCAAATAAATAAATCAAATCTTTTTTAAAAAAAATAAAAGAACTACTGCTCTCAGGAGGCTTATTCAAAGAGCCATCAATCTTTGGCAAGAAGACCAGTTGAAGGTAAAAAAAAAAATATCTCTTCCAGGAAGAAGAGACATAGAAGAAATATTCTCCTTTTCCAGAAAGAAGAAAAGGATCTGCCATAAGGAGAGTTTGGTGAAGACAAGAGGTGCTCTCCACAATAAAATCTTAGTCCACAGTTAAAAGCAAAAAGGAGTCTAAAACCCATGCTAGCCCAGAGTCAAAGAAGGACATAACTGAGGTATATAAGTATAGAAATAAATCATTTGTCTACAAAAAAAAAAAAAAAAAAAACCCACAAACCACCATCTCTTCTCAACTTTAAATAGTTACTGAACTACAAATACATGTTAGGCAAGTTTCATTTGTGTTAGTATAATAATTATCAAGACTAGAGCCATCATTTTCCTGAAAACATATGATATATCAAGCACTAAGCCAAATGCCTTACAAGGATTCTTTAATTTACTACTCATAACTATATTGTGATAGGAACCACTGTTAGTTCCAGTTGAGGAAAATGTAGCTGAAAGAGGTTAAGTAACTTCCTCAAGGTTAGTGACAGAGCCAGGATTTGAATCCCAGTCCATTTGACTTCATGCTCCCAGAACCTGAGTTCCTAGCCACCTTATTTGCTGCCTTATGTATTTTGTGATTTACTTTGAATATTAAGAATTCCATTTTCAGATAAGGAAGCTGATACTCAGAGAGAGTAACTTGTCCCAAATCAAACAACTATTAAACAGTGGAAATGTAATTCCAATCTAAGAATATCAATGCCAAAAACCCCTCGGGTTAATATTCTTAGTACCACCTCACGTATGTCTTCTTTTCCTATTCTCCCAAAATGACAGCCCTGGTCAGTTTGGAAAACCGGAAGAGCCAATGAAGCTAAGGTTTCCCTTTCTAACCAAAGGTTTTGTTTTCTACTCATCTTTGCTCTATTATTTCATTCATATTCTCTTTAGCAATGGTTACCCCATTCAAATATGAAAAAAACATTTTTGATGCATGCCCCTCCCAAATTTTGGACCTTCTCATGTGATTGTAATTGTAATTTATAATATCCACCAAATAAGAAAACACAAGTGCAGTGATATTTATTATATATAAACTTTAAAAATAGTGTTCACACTATTATTCTACAGGTAAGGTTTGGGGTACGTATGGATTTATTGATGCTTTATAATAAACACAAGCCTCCAG
>NC_058419.1:72483838-72540831 GCF_002201575.2 Neomonachus schauinslandi | reverse complement strand
ACGTATGGATTTATTGATGCTTTATAATAAACACAAGCCTCCAGTGGTCTCATATCCATAGGACCTATGGCTTTTATGAAACAAAATGACTGGAATGGGAAATAAGTAGTTTCTATTTTTGTGAGGAAGCACAAGAGATCATGGAAGGAAAATATTAGAGATGATTAAAAAGGAAACTCCCCTGAAACATGAGCTTCCTAGAGCATATTACAAACAGGCCCCAAAAAAGGCATATTCACACCCATCCTACATTCAGTAGTAATACTCATCACTTGTTAGGAATCATCTAGAAGAGAAGAGCCTGATTGCCTAAGTTAAAATCTCTACTCTGAAAGGTAATAGCTTTGCGGCCTTAGGCAAGTTACTTAACATCTCTGTTCCTCAGCTTCCTGTTCTGTAAAATGAGCATGATATTAGCACACTAATGTTATACGTTTTCTAAAGTACTTGTAAGAGTGCCTGGCATATAATAAGTGCTTGTAATTTACAAACTACTTGGGTGACATTAGATAAATCTCTTAAAACAAGTGGCCTAAGCTATAAAGTTTGAAAGAACCTCCTGGTTTCCAGTCAGGTATGTAAGGAGCATGGAAGACATCACTACAAAAATAAGGTGAACAAACTGCAAATCAACAGTTCTTAAATTCATCAGATAATTGAGGTCACAGGACAAACTTGGGCCTCAAATTTGGAGGGACAAACAAGTGAATACAAAAAGTCATACCTTGGTGGAGCAGAAGCTCAGGAGTACAAACCCTCATTGGAGACAGTACCAGGGTAAGAAAACAAAATTATAATTGTTTAAATTTCTGGAGGATCAGTGTGGACAAGTCTGAGATTTAAAAGCTCTGGTGTGGGGCAGTCTTAGGGAGTCCCCCAACAATTCTGTGAGTTTTAGCACCAGGAGCCCTACCAGGTTCTCACAATGAAGATCAGAGAAAAACACCCTTATGTTTCCAGCAAGAGGAGGGGGGGAAATAACCATTCTGAAATACACCCAGAGCATTCTATTCTTCTTAAAAAGACCTAAACTCAAGGGAAATTATTTTATGAGAGCCTAATTGACTAGGGTTTTATCAAAGCCTAACCAATGTGAAGAAAGGAAAATTCCCAACTCAAGCAAAATTTCACCATTCACATAGAGAAATGAAAGAACTCAACTCCAGCAACCTCTACTTTTCCATGCAGGAAAAAGAAAATACCAACTCTAGGCCCCACCAGCATTCCTCTCGTAACCTAAGGTAAGAGAACTGAGAAGCACTTGCAAAGGTCACAGCCCAGGGGCACAGGATCACTAAAACACTAAATTCTAAACACATGACTACTGAATGCTTCTCATCTTGCCCTCCCCCCAAAATTTAGCAGAATATCAAAAGGGCTTATGTATAATATGATGAAAATACAACTGAAAGTACTGCACCTTTCAAACCTTATTTAAGAAGAAATCACTAGGGAAACCCAAAGACAAAAAAGGAGACAAAAACAAGGATACCAAAGGAAATTTTAGTTTCTGACACCTCCAGAAATAGCAAACAGCAATACAACCCAAGTCTTAGCCAGATAAACATAAAGTCTCATACTAAAGGTATATTTACCACAACTCCTTTTATCTAGTACATCATGCCTGACATTTAACAAAATTTACAAACCATACTAAAAAACAAAAAACACAATTTCAAGAGACACAGCAAGCTTCAAAACTAGACTCAGATATTTCACAAGTGTTGTAATTATTAAATCAGGAATTTTTTTAAAATATGACTAATATGCTAAGGGCTCTAATGAAAAAAAGTGAACAACATGCAAGAACAGATGAGTAATGTAAACAAAAAGATGTAAACTACAGAAAAGAATCAAAAGGAAATGCTAGGAACCAAGAATAAAAATGAAGAAAGCCTTTTATGGGCTCATCAAATGATTGGAATAGGCCAAGGAAAGATTAGTGTGAGCTTGAAGATAAGTCAACAGAAACTTCGAAAACTGAAATACAAAGAGAAAAAAATAACTGAAAGACACACAGAATATCCAAAAATGGTAGGGCAATTAAAAACAGTGTGACATATGCATAATGAAATTACCACGAAAAGAAGAAAGAAAAGAAAAGAAATAGTTGAAGCAATAATGACTGAGAATCTCCTTCCAATTATTTTCAGACACCAAACCACAGATCTAGGGGGCTCAATGAACACGAAGCATGGTAAATACCAAAAAGTCCTACCTTCATGTATATCATATTCAAACTGCAGAAAATCAAAATAAAGGGGAAAAAAAAAAGAAAGAAGACAGAGGAAAAAACACCTTACTTATGGAGGAGCAAAGATAAGAATTATATCCAAATTCTCCTTAGAAACCATGCAAGCAAAAATAAATAAAGAAAAGAAAAGAAACCATGCAAGCAAGAAAACAATGGAGTAAAATATTTATCATGCTGAGGCGAAAAAAAAAATCCACCAGCCTAGAATTATGTGCAAATGCAAAATTATACTTCAAAAGTAAAGGAGGGGGTGCCTGGGTGGCTCAGTTAGTTAAATGTCTGCCTTCAGCTCAGGTCATGATCCCAGGGCCCTTGGATCAAGCCCTGCGTCAGGCTCCCTGCTTAGCAGGGAGTCTGCTCCTCCCTCTCCCTCTGCCCCTCTCCCTGCTTGTGTGCTCTCTCTCTCTCTCTCTCAAATAAATAAAATCTTTTAAAAAAATTTATTGCTAATGAAAATGAAAATACTACACCCACTCTGGAATACAGTTTGGCAGTTTCTTACAAAACTAAACATACTTTTCATCATATAATCTGGCAAACACCATCCTTGGTATTTACCCAAATGAGTTAAACATTTTTGTCCCTACAAAAGCCTGCACACATATGTTTACACAGCTTTATTCATAATTGCCAAAACTTGGGAGCAACCAGTATATCATTCAGTAGGTGAATGGATAAACTATGGTATATCCAGATAATAAAATATTACTCAGCAAAAAAAAAAAAAAAAAAATGCTATCAAGCCATGAAATAACATGGAGAAACTCTAAATGCATATTGCTAAGTGAAAGTAGCCAATCTGAAAAGGGTCCTACCATATGATTCCAACTATATGACATTCTGAGAAAGACAAAACTATGGAGACAGTAAAAAGATCAATGGTTGCCAAGGACTCAGTAGGGGGTGGTACATAAGAATGAATAAGTGGCACACAGGGGATGTTTAGAATACAACAACTATTCTGTATGCTACTGTAATGGTGGATATATATCATTATACATTTGTTAAAACCCAGGTCATGTACAACATAAAGAGTAAACACTTATGTAAACTATGCAAGATTTTAATAATATGGGAAAGGTGGGGGTGTAGTTAGGGAGCATATGAAAACTCTGTACTTTCAACTCAATGCTTCTATGAAATAAAACTGCTCTAAAAAATTAAATCTAATAAAAAAAAGATACAGTTTGAGGCAATCAAAAATGTAAACTTAGACTGGGTAGTAGATGATATTAACAAATTACTGGCAATTTTTATTGAATATGATGATCTATAGTGGTTATATATACTTAAAAAGTCCTTATCAGAGATACATATTGAAATATTTGTGGTTGTAATGACATACTTGGGATTTGTATTAAAATAATCCAGAAAAAAAACTCTGTGTGTGTGTGTGTGTGTGTGTGTTGGTGGGGTGGGGGGAGGAAATACATGAAATAACATCAACAAAATGGTAAGTGATGGATACATGTGGTTCATTATACCAGACTCTGGTTTTGGTATGTTTAAGATTTTCTGTAATAAATTTTTTAAATATGTGTGCACTGAAATACCAAATGAGCTCAAAGTTTCCTTCTAGCCCTAAGTTTCTTTGATTCTATAGCCTGTAATATGTCCACCCTTACTCAATGTATGTTCTGTGTGGGGAAGCTGGGCTTTCTCAATAATTAATAAAAATGCGTTCTTCCTCAATCTCTAATATCCATTCACAAGAAGAGTCTGTCATGGATTTTTTTCTAGGACCTCTTGTCATGTCAGCAACAACTTTGCTCACTGGGTGGTTTTCATAATCTCCTGTTCCTTTAGCCCAATACCAGTTGTCTTTGATGAGATGCTTAAGGCAGTAGTATTTCTGTGATTTTAAACTTCCATTGGAATAATTACTTTTATATGTTTGTGTTTCAGCCAGAGCAATAACATCCCCCCCCAACATCTACTGCAATGTTTCATTTTTGTGCTGTATAGTTAATATGGTAAAAAGATGGATTTTAAAGTAATGGCTAAGAATATTTATTCCCAATAACAATTTTTCCAATTTATACAGCCTTAACACTAAGTCTTGATAATACTAACAAATTGCTTAAAAAAGGACCTAGCATGCTGAAAAAACTGGTAGAAGATCAGTATGGCAAGTAGATGGGGACTTGGTTAATTTAGTAAGGACACCGTTACATGGTTAATATAAGAAAACACCAACAGGAAGCAAAAATCTCATAATGTACAAGCTGACATGAAGTAATGACCATTTTTTGTTCATTTTCCATAAGCAGCTGTCTTCCCACTCAGCATTAGGAATGTCTCTCTGACCAATTATAGCTATTACCTTTTCCCTCATCTGCAAATTCACTGAAGAGAATAATGCTACTCTAATTTTACACAATAATATAATCATATACAAGGTCTGAGCTGAGATGGGAAAATGTCAGTGAACAAACTTCTCTCCAAGAAGTAGCAAAGAAAACTACCAATTAGTGGAAATCTACCATCTACCAATCAATACTTAGAAGTAATATCATTTCACCCTCTACTTAGAAGTAGTGAGAAAATATTCAGAAACACAAAACAAGTAATAGAATAGCAATATACACATATCTATCAATAATTACTTTGAATGTAAATGGACTAAATGCTCCAAACAAAATATACAGGGTGATGGAATGAATTAAAAAACAAGACCCATCTATCTGCTGCCTACAAGAAATTCACTTTAGACCTAAAGACACCTGCAGGTTGAAAGTGAGGGGATGGAGAAAGATCTATCATGCAAATGGATGTCAAAAGAAAGTCAGAGTAGCAAAAACTTACATCAAACAAAATAGACTTTTAAAAAAAGACTGTAATAAAAGACAAAGTAGGATACTATACAATAATAAAGGGACAATCCAACAAGAAGATATAACTATTGTAGATTTTTATGCACCCAACATAGGAGTACCCAAATACATAAGTGTTAATAACAAACATAAAAGAACTAATTGATAATAATACAATAACTGTAGGGGACTTTACGTCCCCACTTACATCAATGGACAGATCATATAAACATAAAGTCAACAAGGAAACAACGGCTTTGAGTGACACACTGCACCAGAAGGATTTTAATAGATATATTCAGAACATTTAATCCTAAAACAACACAATACACATTCTTTTCAAGTGCACAAGGAACATTCTCCAGAATAGGTGACATATTAGCCCACAAAACAAGTCTCAACAAATTCAAGAAGATGGAAGTCATACCACAAAATTTTTCTGAACACACTATGAAACTAGAAGTCAACCACAAGAAAATTTCTGGAAAGCCCAAAAATATATGGAGGTTAAATAACATGCTACTAAACAATGAATGGGTCAACCAGGAAATCAGGAAGAAATTAAAAAGTACATGGAAACAAATGAAAATGAAAATGAAAACACAGTGGTCCAAAACTTTTGGGATGCAGCAAAAGCAGTTCTAAGAAGGATGTACATAGCAATATAGGCCTACTTCAATAAGCAGGAAAAATCTCAAACAAAAAACCCACCATTACACCTAAAGGAGCTAGAAAAAGAAAAACAAACAAAACCTAAAACCAGCAGAAGGAAGGAAATAATAAATATTAGAGCAAAAATAAATGATATAGAAGTTGAAAAAACAACAGAACAGATCAATGAAACCAGGAGCTGATTCTTTGAAAAAAATCAATAAAATTGATAAACCTCTAGCCAGACTTATCAGGAAAAAAAGAGAAAGGACTCAAATAAATAAAATCACAGCCAATAACAACCAACACCACAGAAATGCAAATAATTCTAAAAGAATATTATGAAAAACTATATGGCAACAAATTGAACAACCTAGAAGAAATGGATAAATTCTGAGAAATATATAAACTACCAAAACTGAACCAGGAAGAAATGGAAAATTTGAACTGATTGATTCCCAGCAAATAAATTCAATCAGTAATCAAAAGCTTCCAACCGAGTACAGCCCAGTAATACATGGCTTCATAGGCAAACTATACCAAATATTTAAAGAAGAATTAATACCTATGTGAGTTTTAAAAGTTAATACCTTTACTTCTGAAACTATTCTAAGAAATGGAGGAAGGAAAACTTCCAAATTTATTCTATGAGGCCAGCAATACCCTGATAACAAGAAAAAGACACCACAAAAAAGAGAACCACAGGCCAGTATCTCTGATAAACACAGATGCAAAAATCCACAAAAAGTACTGTAAAATTAATGCAACAATACATTAAAAAAATCATTCAAAAAGATCAAGTGGGATTTATTCCTGGGTTGCAAGGGTGGTTCAATATTCACAAATCGATCAATGTGATACAACACATCAATAAGAGAAAGGATAAGAACCATAGGATCATTTCAATAGATGCAAAAAAAATGGATTTGACAAAGTAAACAACCATTCATTATAAAAACCTTCAACAAAGTATGTTCATAGGGTACACACCTCAACATAATAAAAGTTATTTATGAAAAACCCACAGTTAACACCATCCTCAATGGAGAAAAACTGAGAACTGTTCCCCTAAGGTCAGGAACAAGACAAGGATGTCACCACCATTATTCAACATAGTACTGGAAGTCCTAGCCACAGCCATCAGACAACAAAAAGGAATAAAGGGTACCCAAATTGGTAGGGAGAAGTAAAACTTTCACTAATTACAGATGACAGAATACTATATACAGAAAAACCTAAGACTCCATGAAAAACTGCTAGAACTACTAAATGAATTCAGTAAATTCACAGGATAAAAAAACCAATGTACGGAAATCTGTTGCATTCCTATACACCAATAATGAAGCAACAGAAAGAGAAAATAGGAAAACAATCCCCTTTACAATTTCTTTGACATTGGTTGTAGCAACTTTTTCCAAGATAGTTCCCCTGAGGCAAGGCAAACAAATGCAAAAATAAACTATTGGGAGTACATCAAAATAAAAAGCTTCTGCACAGCAAAGGAAACAATCAACAAAACTTAAAGGAAATCTACTGAATGGGAGAAGATATTTGCAAATGACATATCTGATAAAGGATTAGTATCCAAAATATATAAAGAACTTTTAAATCTCAACACCCAAAAGAACAAATAATCCAGTAAAAAACAGGCAGAAGACATGAACAGACATTTTTCCAAAGAAGACATACAGATGGCCAAGAGACACATGAAAAAAATGCTCCACATCACTTACCATCAGGGTAATGCAAATCAAAAGTACAGTGAGTTATCACCTCGCACCTGTCAGAATGGTTAAGATCAACAACACAAGAAACAGCAGGTGTTGGTAAGGACGCGGAGAAAAATGAACACATGTACTGTTTGTGGGAATGCAAACTGGTGCAGCCACTGTGGAAAACAGTATGGACATTCCTCAGAAAGTTAAAAATAGAACTACCTATGATCTAGCAATTGCACTACTAAATATTTACCATAAGAATATAAAAATACTAATTTGAAGGGATACATGCACCCCAAAGTCTATAGCAGCATTATTTACAACAGCCAAATTATGAAAGTAGCCCAAGTGTCCATCAAATTGATGAATGGATAAAGAAGGGAGTATGTATCTATATACACATACATATGCACACAACTGAGTATTATTCAACCATTAAAAAAGAATGGAATCTTGCCATTTGAAATGATGTGGATGGAGCTAGAGAGTATAATGCTAAGCAAAATAAGTCAGAGAAAGACAAATACTCTATGGTTTCATTTATATGTGGAATTTAAGAAACAAAACAAATGAGCAAAGGGGACTAAAAAGAGAGAGACAAACCAAGAAACAGACTTTTAACTACAGAGAGAAAAGTGATGGTTACCTGAGGGGAGGATGGCAAGGGGATGGGTGAAACAGGTGATGGGGCTTAAGGAGTACACTTGTAATGAGCACTGGGTGATGTATGGAACTTGCTGAAACACTGTATCGTACAGCTGAAACTAATATTACACTGTGTTAACTGGAATTAAAATTTTTAAAAAGTGTAGTCAGGAAATAACATTAGCAAAATGGCAGCAGCTCCAAGCTCTCGCCCCACTCCCTCATCCAGAAACATCAGAAAGCAAGTAGAAAATGTCAGAACCAACTTCATCAGAACTCTGGAAAACAGTCAAAAGTTTACACTCACCAAAAAAATGCTGAATCAAAAATAAGGCAACCTCACGATAGTAGGAAGATTTGTGGGATTTTTAACTTGCCTTTTATCCACCCCATCTCTGATGCAATGGCATTTGTGGTCTTAAAATGGTGGCAGCCTGTGTTCCTAGTGTGTGACCTTAGCCCTTGGTTCTAGAAGGTGCAGGTCAGATCTTTTTCACAAATCATCATGTATACCCGTTTGAACCTGTCTGGTGGATACCTGAAAGACTGAGGTCAGGTGCTTGTGTTTGTTTCATGTAACTCAAAACTCAAGCTGGGAAAGTAGTTGGGCAATTCTTGAAAATACTGCCAGCTGACCTAACAACCCTCTGATGCCTAAGGCAGGAGATTATGTTGAAACAAACAATACACTGACTAAGGCATGGGAGCAAAAGCTAAGGGAGAGTTTCCCTGGAAAATTAGAATATTTAAAAGCAAATGTGTATATGGGGAATCAAACAAAACCACATTCATGCCCAGAGCAAGATGCATACTCAGAAAATACCTGAGAAGACCCTAAACCTTCACCTTGGGCCAATCCCTAGTCAGTGCAAGCCTGGCTAATTATTAAAGGATGACTCAAGCATAGGGCCAATCAGGAAAGACTGGGAGAGTTATTTGTTTATTGGTTTGTATATTTGTTTTGAGCTTTTGGCATTCAAGAAAATCTGTGTCAAAATTCTAGTTGAACACAAGCTAAGTATCAGAGACATTAGTGACCCCACAGGACAAGGCCAAAGGATATAGTCTTTGCCAAAACAGTTTAAAGAAAAAAGAAAGAAAATCCTGTGGAAGGGAGAGAATCTAATTTCCAGAGTTACCACTTTATAATATTCAAATGTTTACTTTTCAACAACAAAAAAATCACAAAGCATATGAAAAAACAGGAAAGTACTGTTCAAAGGAACAAAATAGTCAGAAACTTAGGATGTCCACATATCATATTTACCAGGCAACGATTTCAGAACAGTAACTTTCTAAAATATGCTAAAAGAGCTAAAGGAAAACAGCAAATAAAAATTAGGAATATGATACATATATAAAATGAGAATCATTAAATATATAGATATTAAAGAGTGAACAGAATCTAAGAGACCTGTGGGACACCATCAAGCGGACAAGAATATACACTATAGGACTGCCAGAAAGTGGACAGACAGTAAAAGGGGCAGAAAGAATATCTGAAGAAATAATGGCCCCAAACATGCCAAATTTGACGAAAGATAAAAATCTATACATCCAAGAAGCTCAACAAACTTCAAGGAGAACAAACTCAAAGAGACTCACACAGACACACTGTAATTAAACTGCCACAAAGCCAAAGATAAAGGAAGGATCTTGAAAGAGAAAAGTGACTTGTCATGTAGAAGGGATCCTCATTTATGATTAACAGCCAATTTCCCATTAGAAACCATGGAGGCCAAAACTGTCCTTCAAAATGAGGGAGAAAATAAGACAGTCCCAGATAAACAAAAGCTGAGGGAGTTCATTACCACTATACTTCCCTTACAAAACATGCTAAATGGACTCCTTTAGGTCGAAATAAAAGGACACTAGAAAGTAACTCAAAACCATATGAAAAGATAAAGATCTCCTGTAAAGGTAACTATATATGCAAATATAAAAGCTAGCATTATTGTATTTTTGGTTTATAACACCACTTTTTAATTTCCTACATGATTTAAAAGACAAATGCATACAAATAATTACATGTCTATGTTCCTGGACACACAGTGAATACAGATGTGATTTGTGAAAACAATACACAGGGGAGGGTCAGAGCTGTGAAGAAGCAGAGATTTGTATGCTATTGGAGCTAAGATGGTATCAATTCAAACTTGCTTGTTATAAATTAAGGATGTTAAATGTAATCCCCAAGGTATCCGCAAATAAAATATTTTAAAAACATACATAAAAGGAAATGAGATGGGAATAAAAATGTCTCACTACAAAAAACTCAACTAAACACAAAAGAAGGCAGTACAAGGAAATGAGGGACAACAATAGTAGAGGACACACAGAAAACAAATAGCAAAATGGCAGAAGTAAGTTCTTACCTACCAATAATTACTTTAAATGTAAATAGATTAAACACTCCAATAAAAAGGCAGAATCCATAGAATGGATCCATACAATTAAATAATTACATAGAATTTAATCCATAGAATGGATTAAGAAACAGGATTCAACTACATGGTATCTACAACAGACTCACTTTAGATCCAAAGACAGAAATACATCCAAAGAAATAAAGGATGGAAAAAAATTATTCCATACAAATAGTAATCAAAACAGTATGGCACTGGCATAAAAACAGACACACAGATCAATGGTACAGAATAGAGAGCCCAGAAAAACCCCACACGTATATGGTCAATTATTTTATGACAAAGAAGGCAAGAATATATACAATGGGGAAAGAAAAGTATCTTCAATAAATGGTACTGGGAAAACTAAACAGCTACATGCAAAAGAATGGAATGAGACTACTATCTTACATCATACACAAAATTAACTCAAAATGGATTAAAGACTTGAATGTAAGACCTGAAATCATTAAACCCCTAGAAGAAAATATAGATGGTAAACTCCCTGACATCAGTCTTGGCAAGGATTTTTGGATCTGACTCCAAAAGCAAAGGCAACAAAAGCAAAGATAAACAAGTGGGACTACATCATACTAAAAAACTTCTGAACAGCTGGGGCGCCTGGGTGGCTAAGTCATTAACAACTGTCTTCGGCTCAGGTCATGATCCCAGGGTCCTGGGATCAAGCCCCGCGTCAGGCTCCCTGCTCAGCAAGGAGCCTGCTTCTCCCTCTCCCACTCCCCTGCTTGTGTTCCCTCTCTCGCAGTATCTCTTTCTGTCAAATAAATAAAAATCTTTAAAACAAAAAACCTTCTGAACAGCAAAAAAAAAAATCATCAACAAAATGAAAAGGCAACCTACTGAATGGGAGGAAATATTTGCAAATCATGTATCTGGTAAGGGGTTAATATCCAAAAAAGTAAAGAACCCATATAACTAAATAGAAAACAAAACAAAAACAAAAAATACATCTGATTTAAAAATGGGCAGAGAATCTGAATAGACTTTTTTTTATTTTTTAATTTAAATTCAAGTTAGTTGACATATAGTGTATTATTAGGTTCAGGGTAGAGTTTAGTGATTCATCAGTTGCATATAACACCTAGTGCTCATTACATCAAGTGCCCTCCCTAATACCCGTCACCCAATTACCCCATCCCCCCACCCACCTCCCCTCCAGCAACCCTCAGTTTCTTCCCTATAATTAAGAGTCTCTTATGGCTTGCCTCTCTATTTTTATCTTATTTTTCCTTCCCTTCCCCTATGTTCATCTGTTTCATTTCTTAAATTCCACATATGAGTAAAATCATGTGGTATTTGTCTTTCTCTGACTGGAATGAAATATATATACATATTCCATTACACACACACACACACACACACACCACATCCTCTTTAGCTATTCATCCGTCATGGACATCTGGGGTCTTTCCATATTTTGACACTTGTGGACATTGCTGCTATAAACATTGGGATGCATGCGCCCCTTTAAATCACTATTTTTGTATCCTCTGGATAAATACCTAGTAGTGCAATTCCTGGGTCGTAGTTCTATTTTTAACTTTTTGAGGAACTTCCATACTGTTCTCCAGGGTGGCTGCACCAGTTTGCATTCTTACCAACAGTATAAGAGGGTTCCCCTTTCTCCACATCCTCACCAACATCCGTTGTTTCCTGAGTTAATTTTAGCCACTGAATAGACACTTTTCCAAAGAAAACCTACAGATGGCCAACAGACACGTGAAAAGATGCTCAACATCACTAATCATTAGGGAAATGCATATCGAAACCACAACAAGTTATCACCTCATACCTGTTAGAATGCTAGTACCTAAAGGACAAGAAATAAGTGTTGGCAAGGATGTGGAAAAAAATGGAAATCCTTGTGAATGCTGGTAGGGACATAAAATGGTACAGTCACTATGGAAAATAGTATGGAGGTTTCCCAAAAAAATTAAAAATAGAACTACCATAGGATCTAGTAATTCCACTTCTGGGTATTTATCTGAAGAAAATGAAAAACCTAACTCAAAAAGAAATCTGCACCCTTATGTTCATTGCAGCATTATTAACAATAGCTAAGATATAGAAACAATAATGTCCATTGATGGATGAATGGATAAAGATGTGGTGTGTATGTATACATATACAGATATATACAATGGAATACTATTCAGCCATAAAAAGAGACTATTTGCAAACAGGAACCAAAAGAGAGTTGAGGTGGATATACTAATAAAACACGAAATAGACTTTAAGTTAGAAACTGACAAGGATGTCAAATCCATTCAATGGAAAAAGAACAGTGTGTTCAACAAATGTGGCTGGGACAAGTGTATTTCCACAGGCAAAATAATAAATTTGGACCTTTACAACACATCACATCCAAAATTTACTCAAGTGAGTAAAACCTAAAATAAGAGCTAAAAGCATAAAACTCTTAGAAGAAAACATGGGAGTAAATCTTCATGACCACGGACTTGACAATGAATTTAGATATAATAACAAAATCATGAACAACAAAGAAAAATAGAAAAATTGGATTTCATCAAAATTTAGAACTGTTGTGCAACAAAGGACATCATCAAGAAAGTGAAAGCCTACAAAATGGGAGAAAATATTTGGAAGTCATATATCTGGTAAGAGTTAATAGCCAGGACATACAGAACTACAGATCAGCAACAAAAAGATAAATAACCCAGTTTAAAAATGGGCAAAGGACTTGAATAGACATTTCTCCAAAGAAGATATTCAGATGGAAAATAAGCATATGAAAAGATGCTCATTCTTAGTCATTAAAGAAATGAAAATAAAATCAGTAATAATATATCTCCTTCACACCTACTAGGATGTAGTTTAAAAAAAATAACTAGGAAGTGTTGGTGAAGATATGAAGAAGTTGGAACTCTTGTACATTGCCAGTGGGAGTGTAAAATGGTACCACTGCTGTAGGAAAGTTTGAAAGTTCCTCAAAAAGCTAAATACAGAATTACCATATGGGGGCACCTGGATGGCTCAGTTGTTTAAGCATCCGACTCTTGATTTTGGCTCATGTCTTGATCTCAGGGTGGTGAGATTGAGCCCCATGTGTCGGGCTCTCAGCACAGGGTCTGCTTGAGATTCTCTCTCTCCCTCTGCCCTTCTGCCCACTCATGCTCTCTCTCTCACTCTCTCTCAAATAAATAAATAAAATCTTTAAAAATAAAAAAAAAAAGAATTACCATATGACCCAGCAAATCTACTCCTAGGTATAACCCAAAACAATTAAAACAGGTATTCAAACAAAAACTTGTTCACAAATGTTCATAGAGCACAATTCACAGTGGTCAACATGTGGAAGCAACCTAAATGCCTATCAACAGATGAATGGATAAGTAATATGTGATATATATATCACATATACACACAAACCACAGAATATTCATTACTTGCCGATAGGAAGAAATGACAGCGATGTGTGCTACAACATGAATGAACCTTGAAAACATTATCCTAAGTGAAATAAGCCAGCTATAAAAGGACAAATACTATATTATTCCATTTACATGAAATATCTAGAATAGGGAAATTCATACAGACGGTAGATTAGAAGTTAGCAGGGGCTGATGAGGGCTAATGGGGAGTTACTTAATGGTTACAGAGTTTTTGTTTGGGGTGATGAAAACATTTTAGAAACAGTGGTAATGGTTATACACCATTACGAATGTAATGCCACTGAAGTGTACATTTGTAAATGTTCAAAATCACAAATTTTATGTTATATATATTTTACCAAAATCCAAAATTCAAAAAAAAGTAGGCAATCCGCCTCAGAGACTATGCTCTTGAACACTATGGGTGATAACCCAGCCCCCTCCAGTTCCAAGTCCCTGACAGCTTGCATATCTATAAAATATGAATAATAATCCCTGCCCTGCCTCTCTTGTCCTTGTTGTAAGAGTCAAATTAAATAGGGCACATCACAGGGCTTTCTAAACTACAAAGGACTGAAGTCAGGTACCATTATCATCTTGGAGGTTTACACATAAACCACCACAATAAGTTGATCTTCAGTACTGTGCAATAAAACATATTTGTTTTGCTATTTCTTGCAGCTCAGAGGCAATTTCAATTGTACTATCGGTTTCCAATGACACTACCCTAAGTAAAACTTCACACTTGACCAGACTGATAGGAATCTCTGGTCAGAATGGTTGTGACTACACGTGCTTATCAGAAAAGATTAATTCACGTAGGATCTCAGAACACAGACCAAAGAGGAAGTAAAAACCAAACAAAAAAGCAAACAAACAAACAAAAAAATTGAAGCTTCCAGCTCCTTCTCAGGGAGACTAAGGAGAGTTCCTAGGCAGCCAACAAGATATGCAGTGCCAGAGAGCATAATGGGGATCAACAAAGTGGCAATGGTATCCAGTTTTTGAAATGGCTTCCAGACCAAGACCTACCACAGGCACAATCAGCTTTCTGAGAAGGTTCTTCAGCCTTTACAGCTTTATTAAGCGGTATGTTTTAGAAAGACTTCCCAGAGGGCACCTGGCACATCACCACACTATTGGCATCAGAGCAGAAGTGCTCACAGCAAAACAAGGTCTTGGACTAAATTCACTTAGAGAAGAGAGGGCAAAAGACTCCCCACACAGCTAGTAAAGAGCATCCTGAAGTGAAACGCCAAGTCCAAGACCTTTAAAAAAGGCTATGAGGCCACAACTCAATAAGAGTGTATCTCAATATTTTGCTCTATACACAAAGTCCAGAACCCCATTTGCCCTGACCTATTCAGAAAAAATTTCTTGAATTCTCTCTTCCATAACATTTGACTTCATTTTTTATTTCCCGTTTTTGGCTACACCTACTCTTGACTTGTATTGAACTGGCCTTGGCCTCAGCTCCTCTTCCCAATGGGAATTGCTATCACTTCCTCACTACAAGTACTTTCAGTCATCATCTCAACAGAATCCATCTGCCAGAACCCTGCATTAGCACTGATCCATGTTCCCCAACATCCTTGGAAAGGATTAAAAGAGACAATGTATGTGATCAAGTTTTGTAAATCATAAAATAAAATACCAAAATGTGAAACTCTGTAAGTATAATAATAATGACTACTACCAGGTGTTTACACATATAGTCTAGAATCCTCACTTCAACCTTAGAAGTTAGGTCCTATTATTATCCCCATTTTTGAGGAAAGGAAAAGAAGGCCATGAGAGGTTAAATGATTTCCCAAGGTGTCACAGTTAAGAAGTGGCAGAGATTTTTCAACAAATGTTGTGGAGCAATTGGATATCCATAGGCAAAAACAAACAAACCACTTCAACCTAAGCCTTGCACCTTATACAAAAATGAACTCAAAATAGACCATCGATCTAAATGTAAAACCTAAACTTGTGACACCTCTACAAGAAACCATAAGATAAAATTTTAGTAACCTAGGGTTATGTGACATGTTCTTGGACACCATAAGCACAATACATAAAGAAAAAGTAAATACACTGGGCTTCACCAAAACTAAAAACTTGTTCTGTTGAAGACCCTAATGAGAAAATGTTCAAAAAAGTAAGCCACAGACTAGAAGAAAATATTTGTAAATTACATATTTTACAAAGAACTCATATCCAGAATATATAAATGATTTACTAAACCCAAAGGTAAGAAAACAAACAACCCAATGAGATAATGGGCAAAACACTTGAGCAGATACTTAGTGAAACAAAATACACAGATGGCAAATAAGCACATGAATCATCAGCCACTAAGGAACAGCAAAT
This sequence comes from Neomonachus schauinslandi, assembly GCF_002201575.2. NCBI lineage: Eukaryota > Metazoa > Chordata > Mammalia > Carnivora > Phocidae > Neomonachus > Neomonachus schauinslandi. The sequence goes on along the minus strand of NC_058419.1, from coordinate 72,524,577 downwards.
TAAGGCCCAGATGAGATATCACTACACACCTATTAGCATGGCTACAATAAAATATAGTGACAATACCAAGTGCTGGCAAGGATACAGAGAAAATGAAATTATCATACATTGCTAGTGGGAATATAAATTGGTTTAGCCACTCTGAAAAAGGGCGAGTCAGCTTCTTATAACATCAAACATGTACATATATGAGCCCACAATCCCATTTCTGGGCATTTATCCTCTAGAAATTAAAACTTGCATTCACATGAAAACCTGTATGACAATGTTTAACGCGGCTGTATTTGTAATCACCAAAAACTACAAACAATCCAAATGTCCTTCAACTGGCGAATGGATAAAAAATTAGTACATCCATACAATGGAACACTCAGATGGATCACAAGGGCATCATGCTGAGTAAAAAAAATGCCAGTCTCAAAAGTTCACATTCTATAGGATTCCATTTAATAAATATTCTCGAAATGACAAAACTATAGAGACAGAAACAGATCAATGGTTGCCTGAGGTAAAAGAATTCGAAATTGAGACCTTAGGAAAACCTGCAGACATCTTTGAGAAATATGCCAGTAGCTATATGTGCAGAGATAACAGGAATTCTTTGTTGAGTAATCACATGGTGAACAACTGAAATTTTTTCAAGAAACTCTTATGACAAATGCTAATATTATGTGTGACTAAAATCTTAGAATGTCAAGGACTTTCTGCAGGAAAATCTTTCAAAACAAGAAGTAAAGACTCCTGACGGCAGCAGACACCAAATTTTATCCAACTCTGCCTTAGTACCTAGATCATAGCAGACACTCAGGAAATATCTGTTTTCAGTAATGTTGAAATTAAAGAGATCACTAGACTTCTCTCAAACTGCCTTGTCCATAAATATGCTGGGTAACTAGTTGATTTAGGTAAGAAAAGCTAACATTTATAGAGTACTTACTATGTACTAAGAAGCATCAAATATTATACATACACACACCACATACATATATTAATTCATGTAATTCTCAAAACAACCCTATGAGGTAGAGATGACTATGATCCTCATCTTACAGATGAGAAAAGTAGGTCACAGAGAGATTAAAGGACTTGCTTCCAGGCCCCATCTCCAGGAACAGAAGGAGCTACAATGTAATCTGGATCTAGAATTATATTCTCATAATTGTTATAAAGCCTTATTACTATATTCTACAGTCTGTCTATGATACACTCTTCAGTCACTAAGCCTTTGGTTTATGTTTAGGTTCATTAAAGATTCACAAATACAGGACTGTTGAAAATTTTCTTAGAAAACACATAGGGATCTGTGTTATGATTCCTTCAGTCAGCAAGCATTTCCTTAATACCAATTCCAGCACTAAGTACCAGAGACCCAAAGAGAGACAAAATACAATCCTGCTTTCGAGGAGCTCATTCTGGTGATGGTGACTCACATGGAACAAGTGCAATTCAGCGGAATAACTCTGACAGAGGGAAAAATATCAGAGAAGGCGTCCTGAAGGAGGGGGATACATGAGTTGAGGATGTGAAATTAGAGACTGCTAAAAAAAAATATGGCAGGGAAGGGTGCTTCTTGCAGAAGGAAATGTAGCTGCAAATGAACGAATGATAGAGACAGACAGAAAGACAAAGAGACTAAGAGACAAAGAGAAATATCAGTGATAATATGGTTCAGTGTGGTGGGAAGGCTGGTTGCTAGACAGGGCAAGGTTGCAGAAGGAGTGTGGCCAGTATTGAATATACTACCTACTCCACAACCAAATTTCCCTTCTTTCATGCTGGCAGCCTTGAACAAAAAAGAAAACTTCCTGGAGTATAAGCAGTATTGGTCACCAGTGCACTCCCAGTATCTAGGATAGTACCTCTTATAGAGTGTCTTGTATTAGTTGCACTTTGTGATTTAAAATTGTACTTTATGACTTCGTTGACACAAAAAATTACTACTATCAGAACTGTAGACAGACCAAAAAGAATGGAAATGCAATTTTCACAGGCACTGTCCATAATAATAACTCTCCACCTTGTACAGTACTACACAACTAATAAAATTTTTATTCATATTATGCCAAGTAATCCAGAAAAAACTCTTGTTAGATATTTCTACAGAAGAGAAAACAAAGCTTAGAGAATTGAAGTGACCTAAGGTTACTGGCAGAGTCCAAACCATATGGATTCAAATCCAGTGATGTTTCCATAATACCATAGCAGCTAGACTCAGAATAACAAGCTAGACCCAACTCTGACTTGCCCTTGACCTTCCTACCTGCCTCTATGCTTCTCCACACCTAACTTCTCACTTCCAAATCATCTCTCTTAGGCAATCCCAAGGATAAATGTTCCGCCAAAACAAAATATGAGAAGTTTGTTAACAGCTCTCTGCTATCGAAATGAAAAGTTAAAATTATAAATTTATAGCCACTACCTCCTACACCTGACACACCCTATCCCCTACTTAATCAGTCATACAATCTGATTATATAACTGACTTATTTGTCATCTACTTCCTCAAACAGAATTTAAGTTTCTTTAAGGACAGGGACTTTTGTCTTCTGCCTACTGCTCCACCTGAATATCTACACGAGTGCTAATGCATAGCAATTGCTCAATAAACCTCCATTAAATGAATGAATGTACTCTTTTGTCTGATATGAAGGCCCTTCACAGTTTGACTTGCACAATGGTCTCCCTCACCATCTTCCGATCTCCAACCTATCTCAAGATCCTCCCGATATGTTTCCAGGCCTTCCCAACCCTATGCCTTTGATGTTATTCCTATCTACATTTAGGTAAAACCTACTTCTTTCTGGAAGTCTTCTTTAATCACACCAGCCCACATTAATCTCACCTTCCACTAAGCTTAACAGTATCAACCATCTGTGGAAAGTGTACGGCATTTCTAAAGTGTGGTGCTACACTATAAACCAGCAACCAACTAGACTGGAAACTTTTTAAGGAAATGATCTCTGTTTCAGTCCTCTCCACATGCCACTTTGCTTCTGCACCAGTACCTGATATGTAGCAAGTAATCAATAAATACGGACTTACTTCCTTTATTTTTACTTTATTTGGGTTAGTTGACACACAATTGGTTACATTAGTTTCACGTGTACAACATGGTGATTTGACAAGCTTAAACATTATGCTATGTTCATCACAAGTGTAGCTACCACCTCTCACCATACAATGCTATTATGTTATATTTGACTATATTCTTTATGCTGTGCCTTTTATTCCCATGACTTATTCATTCTATAACTGGAAGTCTGTTATCTCCTACCACTCTTTACCCATTTCGCCCATCCTCCCACCCCCTCTTCCCTCTGGCAACTCAGTTAGTTACTCTGTGTGTTCACTCACCAGTTTATGATAGAACATCTCAAATCATGGTTCACATTGACAAAAAGGAGGGAAGACTGTGCTTATTCCTATCACATGACCAAAGTGTGATGGGGTGATGATTTGTTAAAAGCTATGGAGTCAAGGAAGAGGAGGGAAAGATGGTGGCACTGTACAAGGACCCTAGGATCACCTCTTCTCATGAACACAACTAGATAATTATCAAATCATCCTAAGTAGCCCAGAAATTGACCTAAATACTGGCAGAACAAACTCCACAACTAAAGGTAGAGAATAGGCCACATCAAAGACAATAGGGAGTGCAAAGATAGGGACTGGGAGAAAAAAAGTTCATGGCCATTGCAGTGGGGAGGTACCTGCAACACAGAGAAGGGCAAGAGACAGACTAGCAAACAGGAGAGCCAAACACGGGAAAAATGAATTCCCTTAGCAATTGGTTTATAAGGTGAGAGGGGCTGAATTTCATGAATTCTTGCAACCAACAAGGCTTCAAGCCTGGAGTTTTAAAGGGCAGTGGGCTTGGCACAGATACAGCCTGAAAGGCATTGGGCTACTATGGAAAGAAGGAAGGCAAACAACCCCTAGACATTCAGCAGTGAAACAGCGATCTGAAGAACATGTGGGCACATACTGCAGAGGATATTTGCTCATTTAGGAGCATGTCCCAGAGACACAGCGTTCATGGAAAGACCTCTCTGGGAACAAAGAAGCTGGTAGATGCCATTTCATTCTGCCATCTCTCAGCATAAACAGAGAGCCTCCTATGGGAACCAGCACAGGAATGACACATGCTACTTAACTTGCTTACACCAAGCCCTGCCCACCCACACTGTGGTGAAACCATCCTTCCCAGTCACACTTGCCTCATCCTTCCCAGTCACACTTGACATGGCAAGCAACCTCCCCCAGAAGACGGGCCCAAACCCCACCTCACACCATGTCTGCTGACCCAGTAGTTTTGCAGAGTGGCAACAGGTCTCATGTGACAAGCAGACCAGAGCATACCTAATAAAAACTTGCCAGATTCAGGCCAGGGACCAAATACTGCCCACACCATACAAAGAGAGCCTCTGCAGACAAGTGGCTGGAAGGATAAAGCAGCCAGGACACAAATGCAGTACACACAGAGCACACATTGGAGACACTCCCAGAACTGCCAAGCCCTGAGGAACAGGGGACACTACATGGAACAGCAAAATAAGACCTCTTCTTCATAACACCATTACCCTCAAGAACAGGAGATATAGCTGACTTCCTAACAAACAGAAACAGGAACAGGGAGAGACGAAATGAGAAAACAGAGATATCTGCACCAAATGAAATGAAAAAATAGGACAAGGTCATGACTAGAGATCTAAGCAAAATAGATATAAGTAATTTGCCTGATGGAGTAATTAAAGCAATGATCATGAGGATACTCACAGGACTTGAGAAAAGAGTAGAAGACATCAGAGAGACCCTTAACACGGTGATAAAAAAAGAACCAATCAGAGATGAAGAGTGCAAAAACTGAGATTAGAAACATGCTTGATGCAATAAACAGCAGGCTGGAAGAAGCAGAAAAATTAATTACTGACCTAGAAAACAGAGTAATGGAAAGTAACCAAACTAAACAAAAAAGAGAAAAAAAGAATTATGTAAAACAAGAACAGAGTTAGGGAACTCAGTGACTCCATCGAACATAATATTCATATTAGAGGAGTCCCAGAAGAATAAGACAGAGAAAAGAGGGCAAAAATTTATTTGAAGAAATAGCTGAAAACTTCCCTAATCTGGGGAAAGAAACAGATACCCAGATCCAGGAGACATGGAAAAACCTCCAACAAAATCAACAAAACACAAGACATATTGTAATAAAACTGCCAAATACAGTGATAAAGAAAAAATACTAAAAGCGGCAAGACAAAAGAAGATAGTAACATGCCAGGGAAACCCCATAAGGTGAGCAGCCAATTATTCAGCAGAAACTTTCCAAGCCTGAAAGGAGTGGCATGATTTTTTCAAAGTGCTAGATGGGAAAAATCTGCAGCCAAGAATACTGTATCCAACAAGGCTATCATTCAGAATAGAAGTAGAGGTAGAGTTTTCCAGAAAAACAAAAACTAAAGGTGTTCATGACCATTAGTCAAAACCTGAGAGAAATATTAAAGGAATCCTTTGTGTGAAACAGAAAGATCAAAAGTGACAGTATCAAGGCAGGAAACACAAAAGCTGTAAAAGTGAATATTTATGTAAAAACTAAGTTAAGGAACTCACAAAATAAAAAGATGTAAAATATGACACCATACACCTAAAATGTAGGGAGGAGAGGAGTAAAGAATGAGTTCAAACTAAAAGAATCATCAACTTACTATAGACTGCTATAAGCAGATGCTATATATAAACCTCATGGTAATAACAAATCAAAAACCACTAATAAATATGCAAGGCATGAAGAGGAAGAAATGCAAATATATCACAAAAGAAAACCAGCAAACCATGAAAGAGAGAAAGGCAAAAAAGGTTCAGAGAAAATCTTCAGAAACAACTACAAAACAAGTAATAAAATAGTAATGCATACATATCTGTCAATAGTAACTCAGTGTAAATGGACTAAATGCTCCAATCAAAAGACATTAAGGGTGGCAGAATGGATAATTACAAAAAAGTCCCATCTATATGCTGCCTAAAAGACACCCATTTTAGATCTAAAGACACCTTCAGATTGAAAGTGAGGGGATGGAGAAACATAGATAATGCAAATGGATGTCAAGAGAAAGTCAGAGTAACAATGCTTATATCTGCCAAAACAGACATTAAAACAAAGACTATAACAAGGGGACAATCTAACAAGAAGATGTAACAACTGTAAATATTTATGCACACCAAATGGGAGCACCCAAATACATACAAGAGTTAATAATAAACATGATCAATAAAATCAATAATAATACAGTAACCGTAGGGAACTTTAACACCCCACTTATATCAATAGACTGACCATCTAAACAGAAAATAAACAAGGAAACAATGACTGAACGACACAATGGAACACATGGATTTAAGAGATATATTCAGGGGGCACCTGGGTGGCTCAGTCGTTAAGCGTCTGCCTTTGGCTCAGGTCATGATCCCAGGGTCCTGGGATCGAGCCCCACATCGGGCTCCCTGCTCGGCGGGAAGCCTGCTTCTCCCTCTCCCACTACCCCTGCTTGTGTTCCCTCTCTCAGTGTGTCTCTTTCTGTCAAATAAATAAAATCTTAAAAAAAAAAAAAAGATATATTCAGAACATTCCATCCTAAAACAGCAGAATATACAGTCTTTTTAAGTGCACACAGATCATTCCCCAGAATAGATCACATATTAGCCCATAAAACAAGCCTCAACAAATTCAAGAAAATGGAAGTGATATCAAGAACCATTTCTAACCACAATGCTATGAAACTAGAAGTTAACCACAAGAAAATTTCTGGAAAGACCACAAATATATGGAGGTTAAACAACATGCTACTAAACAATGAACAGGCCAACCAGGAAATAAAAGAAGAAATAAAGTACATTGACACAAATGAAAATTAAAACACAATGGCTCAAAACCTTTGGGATACAGCAAAAGTGGTTCCAAAAGGGAAGTTTCTAGCAATACAGGCCTACCTCAAGAAGCAAGAAAAATCTCAAATAAACAACCTACCTTATGCCTAAAGGAACTAAAAAGAACAACAAACAAAACCTAAAACCACCAGAAGGAAGGAATAATAAATATTAGAGCAAAAACAAATGATAGAGAAACTAAAAGAAAAAAAAAAAAAACAATAGAACACACACATGAAACCAAGAGCTGGTTCTTTGAAAAAAACAATAAAATTGACAAACCTCTAGACTGACTTATCGAGAAAAAAAGAAAGGACTAAAAGAAAAGAAATCACAAGTGAAAGAGGAGAAATAACAACCAGCAGCACAGAAATACAAACAATTCTAAGAGAATATTATGAAAAACTATATGGCAACAAATTGGACAACCTAGAAAAAAATGGATAAATTCCTAGAAATATATAAATTACCAAAATTGAACCAGGAAGAAATAGAAAATTTGAACAGACCAATTATCAGCAAAGAAATTGGTAAGTAATCAAAAACTCCCGACAAGCAAAAGTCCAGGGCCAGATGGCTTCAGAGGCAAATTCTACCAAATATTTAAAGAGTTAATACCTATTCTTCTCAAACTATTCCAAAAAATAAAAGGAAAACTTCCAAATTCATTCTATGAGGTCAGCATTACCCTGATAACAAAACCAGACAAAGACCCAACAAAGAAAAAAGGAACTAAAGACCAATATCTCTGATAAACACAGATGCAAAAATCCTCAACAAAATACTAGTAACCCAAATCCAATAATACATAAGAGAATCATTCACAAAAGATCAAGTAGGTTTTATTCCTGGGATGCAAGGGTGGTTCAATATTCACTAATCAGTCAACGTGATACACCAGATCAATAAGAGAAAGGATAACCATAGATCATTTCAATAGATGCAGAAAAAGCATTTTACAAGGTATAACATCCATTCATGATAAAAAAAACCCTCAACAAAGTAGGTTTAGAGGGAACAGATGTCAGCATAATAAAGGCCATCTATGAAAAATCACACAGTGAACATCATCCTCAATGGGAAAAACTGAGAGCCGTTCCCCTAAGGTCAGGAACAAGACAAGGATGTCCACTCTCAATACTTCTATTCAAAATAGTACTGAAGGTCCTAGCCACAGCAATCAGACAACAAAAAGAAATAAAAGGCATCCAAATTGGTAAGGAAGAAATAAAACTTCCACTATTTGCAGATGACATGACACTATATGTAGAAAACGCTAAAGACTCCATGAAAAAAAACTGCTAGAACTGATAAACAAATTCAGTCAATTTATAGGATACAACATCAACATATAGAAATCTATTTTATTTCTATACACCAATAATGAAGCAGTAGAAGGAGAAATTGCATAAACAATCCCATTTACAATTGCAAGAAAAAAATAAGATACCTAGTAAAAAAAACTAACTAAAGACATGAAAGACCTATACTTTGGAAACTATAGAACAGTGAGGAAAGAAATTCAAGATGACACAAAGAAATGGAAAGGCATTCCATGCTTCTGGATTGGAAGAACAAATATTGTTAAAATGTCTATACTACCCAAAGCCATCTACACATTTAATGCAATCCCTATCAAAATACCCACAGCATTTTTCACAGAACTAGAACAAACAATCCTAAAATTTGTATGGAACTACAAAAGACCCCAAATAACCAAAACAATCTTGACAAAGAAAAGCAAAGCTAGAGGCATCACAATTCTGGACTTCAAGTTATATTACAAAGCTGTAGTAATCAAAACAGCATGGTACATGTACAAAAACAGACACAAAGAGCAATAGAACAGAACAGAAAATCGAGAAATAAATCCACAATTATATGGTCAGGTTTTTTTCCACAAAGCAGGAAAGAATAACCAATGGAAAAAAGACAGTCTCTTCAACAAATGGTGTTGGGAAAACTGGATAGCAACATGTAAAAGAATGAAACTGAACCACTCCCTTACACCATACACAAAAATAAATTCAAAATGGATCAGAGGCCTAAATAAAACACCTAAAATCATAAAAATCCTAGAAGAGAATATAGGCAATAAATACTCTGACATTGGTGGTAGCAATGTTTTTCTAGATAGCTCTCCTAAGGCAAGGGAAATAAAAGCAAAAATAAACTATTGGGACTACATTAAAAAAAAAAAAAAGCTTCTGCACAGCACAGAAACAATCAACAAAACTGAAAGGCAACTTACAGAATGGGAAGAGATATTTGCAAATGACATATCCAACAAAGGGTTCGTATCCAAAATATATAAAAAACTTATGAAACTCAACACCCAAAAAACAAATAATCTACTTTAAAAATGGGCAGAAGTCACAAATAGATATTTTTCCAAAGAAGACATATAGATGGCCAACAGACACATGAAAAGATGCTCAGCATCACTTACCATCAGGGAAATGCAAATCAAAACTACAATGAGATATCACCTTACATCTGTCAAAATGGCTGAAATCAACAACACAAGAAATAGGAGGTGTTGGCGAGGATGTGGAGAAAGGGGAACCCTTTTACACGGCTGGTGGGAATGCAAACTGGTGCAGCCACTGTGGAAAACAGTATGGAGGTTCCTCAAAAAGTTAAAAATAGAACTACCCTACAATCCAGCAATTGCACTGCTGGGTATTTACCCTAGGGATACAAAAATACTAATTCATGCACCGCTATGTTTACAGCAGCATTATTTACAATAGCCAAGTTATGGAAGCAGCAAAAGTGTCCGTTGATTGATGAATGGATAAAGAAGATGTGGAATATACATACAATGGAATATTATTCAGCCATAAAAAGGAATGAAATTTTGCCTTTTGTAATGACATGGATGGAGCCAGATAGTATAATGCCAAGCAAAATTAGTCAATCAGAGAAAGAGCAATACCATATGATTTCACTCATAAGTGGAATTTAAGGCACAAAACAAATGAGCAAAGGGAAAAAAGAGAGAGAGACAGAGAGACAGACAGAGAGACAAACCAAGAACAGACTGTTAACTATAGAGAACAACTCTTGGTTACCAGAGGAGAGGGGGTTGGGGGTGGTTTAAATAGGCGATGGGGATTAAGGAGTGCACTTGTGATGAGCACAGGGTGATGTATGGAAGTACGGAATTAGTATGTTGTACATCTGAACCCAATATAACACTGTATGTTTATTAACTGTAATTAGAAACTTAAAAAATGCTATGGAGTCAAACAGTCTGCATTTGAATCCAGGCTTCACCACTTAAAACCTGTTTGATTCTGAACAAGTTTTAAATGTCTCCATGCCTCAGTTTCCTCATTTGTAAAATGGGGACAGTATCAGTCCAAAGCTTACAGGGTTGTGACAAGTATTAAATGAGATAATACATGCCCAGTGCACAGAGTACACTCTCAACAAACATTAGCCATTATGATTGACATTGACCTAGGCTTAATAGTAGGCCTTTCTAATGGGTATAAGGTTTCTTTTTGGAGTGATGAAAATATTCTAAAATTGACTGTGGTAATGGTTGTACAACTCTATGAATGTACTAAAAACCAGTGAATGGTACAGTATGAATGGGTGAACTGTATGGTGTTTTAAAAATAACCCCCAAAACAAAATAGGCCTTGGATCTATTCATTAATTGGAACAGGAGGTAGAACATAAAAGGATCTCTGCCCAAAAGCATATTATTAACACTATTTGTCCGAAGCCTGTAGAATACCAAGGTTTACTTTCTTTTCTGGTGATAGGCAAGATCTTTGTAGTTGTGGCCCACCTAGGAGGAGGGGTGAGGGTCACCATGCTAAGCATACAGATTACATTAAAAATGCTACTGAGTTGAAATCAGAGATAAAGGGGTAGAAAAACATCACTTTTCATCTCAGACCAACTATAGACTGCCTAAGTCTACTTGTAAAACATTTTGGCATGATCAAAATGGAATTAAACAGGCAGTTGGAGGAAAATCCTCTAAAGGGAAGCTCAACGTTGAAAACAAGGGAAAAATAAATGGAAAACAATGGGCAGTCCAGAAAAGGACAAGCCCTCAGGGATCCTCAGAGATCCTCAGACAGCTCCAACGTATTCTTTCAATTCTTTCTCTTATCCATGAGAGAGCTAATCATATTTAGTAATCTCAGGCAGAAACCCCACGGCAGAGAAGACAGTTCTGTGTTTATTTATTTGCCTCATTGTCACTGGTGAAAAAGGTAAGACTGAGCGAGATGCCACCACTTGACCTGGGAATAAGTTCAGACTCATTTCCCCAAGCAGGAACATTTGCCAGGTACCTTATGAGCTCACACTCTGACCTGGGTTAAATAACCAGAAAGCAAGTTTATATGTCATCTACAACTTACAGGGGAAGAGTGACTGAATTAAAAATAAAGCAGCTGGTGATCATACCTGATTCCTAGTGAATACTGGGAAGCAGCTATGGAGAGGAAAGGAGAGAATGGGTTGCAAATACTTCATTGCATTCAACTTAAAAAAAGACTTCTTTCCAGAGCCTTAAGTAATTTTTTTCATATCACCACCTCTTCCCATGTATATTATTTCAAAAGTAGAGGCTCATGAGAAGTACCATTTTTTTCAAGCTGTCACACAGCAGACATGAGCTAAATTTCTTGTCTAAGTAAAAACTGAACATAATATTCTTTAATTAAATTACAGATTCTACTACCTTTTGACCATATGTATGCCTGGGAATACCTTCTCACCAGTCAAAACTCCCTAAAAGTACAAAAGACATCAACCTAAAAGTAATTAAATGAACCCTTCAAAATATCTGGCAAGAAAGGACACCAGGTGAATTTCAGGAGAGCTGAATTTTAGTCCAGTTTTGTCACTAGTTGTGTAACCTTCAGCAGGTCTCTCTAGTCCTCAGTCACCCCTCTAAAATATGAGGAGTTTAAAATATATCAATAGTTCTCAATCTCAAGGCAGTAATATGTAGCCAGGGGACACTTGGAAATGTGTGGAGGTGATTTTGGTTGGCACAATGACTCGAGGAGAACTACTGGCATTTATTGCAAGATAGGGAGGGACAGCTAAAATACTGGACAGCTAGCAATGCCCAGAACAGACAAACACAATGAAGAACTATCCTGTGGGACGCCTGGGTGGCTCAGTGGTTTAAGTGTCTGCCTTTGGCTCAGATCATGATCCCAGGGTCCTGGGATTGAGTCCCGCATGAGGCTTCTTGCTCGGCGGGGAGCCTGCTTCTCCCTCTGCCTCTGCCTGCCGCTTCTCCTGCTTGTGATCTCTATCTGACAAATAAATGAGTAAAATCTTTAAAAAAATAAAAATTAAAGAACTATCCTGTCTAAAATGTCAAGAGCATATTAATCTCTCCTACCCAGAAATAAATGGACAAAATAAGATCTTGTCAACCTCTAAAATCCTTTACCATAGGCAAATTTAACAAAGAATACTGCAATACTGTGTTTGCTCTATTAAGACTGAACAGTGGGGAAACTTCAGTCATATTTGGCTCGGTAAATGAGGAGAAAAGAAAAATAAAGAAATTACTCTGCATTTCATGCTATAAAACGTGTAATTAACAAAATCTCTTTTAGAACAGATCTGAATCTGGAAATGAACCTTACAACTGAAGACATTAGACACACACACACAGAGAACTATTAACTGCAACCAGATGTTCTTAAGGACCATTTGTTTAAAAAAACACAAACAATAAATTCCATTAGACTTTGTTGTTCACATTTGAAATCCAAGTGAAACTGAGTTAGCAGCAAGTAAGAAAAGGAGTTGAAAAAGTGTTCATAGAACAGCAAAATATTTACTCTGCTGGATCCATGTGTTTCAGGCCAATAAAAAAACATGAGTGGCTGTGTATTAACTGTAACCCAAGAGTCAAGAGGTTTTACTTAATATAATTTACTATTTTTAATTCCTGCTCTGAAATTCTTCCCACAAATCCAACATAAGTACTCTGCCTTATGGATCAGAAACAATGAGCTACTTTGTGTCTGCTACTTATCAATCTGAAGGTAAATCAATTGGAATAAAATTTTAACTCCAGGGTCTTAACCACAAACTGTTATAAACTGATAATTAACTCACTGATACAATACCAGCAGCCAGAGGAAGAACATAAAAGCCTCCAGCACATCAACAGAAGAAGGGCCAACAGTTAAATAGGATCTTTTGAAAAAATAGCTTTGAGGAAAAAAATAGGTTTTCTGATTTTTCTGGACACAAACTACAATAACCCCATCCATACCCATTACTCATCAAAGCCAGATTTAATCCCTGCCTGAAACCAGCCAAGAGATTACAGCAAATAAATCCTTTCCTTTTAAGGATGTATTTCAAAAAGCAGTTATTTTCTGTGGCAGAAAAAGCAGATCTCTATGGCAAACCCCACCTTGGCAGCAGTCTCCTAGAATATAGCCTAGAGTTCCAGAAATTTAAAAATCCTGAATCTGCGCTAGCAGTTTTTACCACTGGCCTCACTGGGCTGGTATCCAAACTCTAGGGTCTAATGTTTCAAAATAAGCCAAACCCAATACTGAACAATCATCCTTACTGTTTAGTAGTGTCTTCTAAGAATATTTTGCTCCCAACAAATTCTGATCTATACTGAAGAACTAATATCTGTATTTGGCTCTGACTAATCAATTATTTTCCCTGCCACCCACCAGTTGACTTCTAGCCAATCTATCCACAACTGTTATTAACTTTCAAAGACCAATATGGCCCTTCTAAAGGGCCAGTTGTGTGGGTCAGGTTTTTTGAAAACTGAATAAGGAAAGGGAGGAGCAAACATCTTGTCTCCATCTAACCTTTGCAAAAGGTGAAATATAAGAAAAACCTACGTAAACTCTAGTAATGTTAATGCCTAAGGAAGCCAATTGTCAACTGTCAAAATGCTTCCTTCTCTCATCTCTGCTCTCACAAATCAAAGAAGTAAGGATAGGGGAATGAAGTTTTGCTTATGCTATCCAGCTGATAAAAATTCTAGACTGACAAAAACTACCCTTGTTTTATTCATTTCAAATAGGCATCTCAAATTTTATTATGTCCAAATAAAACTCTTCTCTCTCACACTCACTCTTCTGTGCTCTCTCTCTCTCTCTCTCTCTCTCTCTCTCTCTCACACACACACACACACCATCCAGGTTCTCAAGCCAAGAACACTTGTGACTCATCCTTGATCTCTCTCTTCCTCTCTTTCCCTCCCTCTCCCTTCCCTTCTATATCTCTCAACCAATTCATTGGCAAGTAATAAATAATGATGGCTCCAGTTTTTTTTTTTTTTAAGTTGGCCCCATGCACAGCATGGAGCCCATCTCAGGGCCTGAACTCACGACCCTGAGATCAAGACCTGAGCTGAGATCAAGAGTCAGACACTTAACCAACTGAGCCACCCCGGTGCCTCAGTGGTTCCAGTTTCTAAATATCTTGAATCCCTGTGCACTTCCACCACCTCCACCACTACTTCAGTCCAGGCCACCATCATCTCTTAGCCAGATTAGTGTAATAGCCCTTTAAATGATTTTCCTGCTTCCAACTCTTACTCCTATAATTCATTAAACTTACAGAAGCTACAAGTAACTCTTAAAAATATAATACATATGATATTCTCTATCCCATTATCCTGTTGTATTTTTTCATAGAACTAATAACTATCAAGAAATATCGTATTATAGAGAACAAATTGATGGTTACCAGAAGGGAAGAATTGGGGGGCTGGGTGAAATGGGTGATGGGGATTAAGGAGGGCACCTATCCTGATGAGCACTGGGTGATGTATGTAATTGTATTACATACCTAAAACTAATATAACACTATATGCTAAATAACTAGAGTTAAAATAAAAACTTTTAAAAAACAAAATACCTTATTTAATTATTTACTACATTTTATGTTTTACCTCATTAAAATTCAACCTCCAAAAGAGAAAGGACTTGGTCTCTTTCACCACTGAATCTGTAACACTTAGATCATTTCATGGCATACAGGAGATGTTCAGTAAACATGCAGAATGAATGAATGAATGATTATTGAACAAACTTTTAGGGAGCACTTACTTTACAAAATGGTGCTAAGGACGATAGGTGATGGAGACAAAGAAGACATGGTCCCTGACCTGGAAGAGTTCATATGAGGGATATAGACATTAAATAATTATAATACAATGTCATGAATGTAACAATAAAAGTATAAATCAGAGGACCTGGAAAAATAAAACAGGGGTCATCTGACTTGGTGAGATGCAGAAAGCTGCACAGAAGAGAATAAATGTGAGCAGAAGATTATTTGCTGGATTTATTTGCTGTAATCTCTTGGCTGGTTTCAGGAAGGGGTTAAATCTGGCTTTGATGAGTAATGGGTACGGATGGGGTTATTATAGTTTGTGTCCAGAAAAACCAGAAAACCTATTTTTTTCCTCAAAGCTATTTTTTCAAAAGATCCTATTTAACTGTTGGCCCTTCTTCTTTTGATGTGCTGGAGGCTTGAAGAATGCATACATTTTCCAGACTGAGAAAATGTGCAATGTGTATGACAGGCAAAGGGAACAACACAGCCTGAGAATGGAGTTGTAAGCAAGGATATGGGGCATGAGAATGACAACAACGGTCAGGAAAAATTAAGTAGTTTGGTGGCTAGAATGGAGAATATATATGGGAGGAAAAGCTAGGAAAGGAAGCTTGAAGAGGTGGGCGGCAGTCAGATAATAAATGATCATGCTTTTTTAAGAAGTTTGGTATTAATTCCTATACACAGGGAGGAGTCAAGTGCAAGTAAAGAGTGAAAAACATTCATCCATTCAACAAATGTTTAAGTGTCTGGACAGATTTGTTTTTAAGGAAGATAACCTAGGCAATAAGGGCAAGAGTATACCAACATTTGGAATAAACTAAAGGGAGGCAGAAAAATTAAAAGATGCTACCAATACCATACTGCTTTGATTACTACAGCTTTGCACTATATTTTTTTACTCTTCATTTTTTTTAAAAGCGTTTTTATTTGGGGGCGCCTGGGTGGCTCAGTCGTTAAGCGTCTGCCTTCGGCTCAGGTCATGATCCCAGGGTCCTGGGATCGAGCCCCGCATCGGGCTCCCTGCTCGGTGGGAGGCCTGCTTCTCCCTCTCCCACTTCCCCTGCTTGTGTTCCCTCTCTCACTGTGTCTCTCTCTGTCAAATAAATAAATAAAATCTTTAAAAAAAAAAAAAAAACGTTTTTATTTGAATTCCAGTTACTTAACATACAGAGTAATAGTAGTTTCAAGTGTACAATATACCAATTCAACACTTCCATACAACAACCGGTGTTCATCTCAGGAAGTGCACTCCTTAATCCCCACCACCTATTTTACTCAGCTTCCCCACCACCACCTTCCCTCTGGTAACTGGCAGTTTATTCTCTATGGTTAAGAATCAGCTTCTTGCATTACCCCCTCTCTCTTTTCTTCCCTTTTGTTTCCTTGTTTTGTTTCTTAAATTCCACTTATGAGTGAAATCATATGATATTTATCTTTCTCTGACTGATTTATTTTGCTTGGCATTATACTCTAGCTACATTCACAAATTTGCAAAAGGCAAGATTTCATTCTTTTTTACAGCTGAGTAATATTCCATTATGTATATTTACACCACATCTTCCATATGAATTCATCAGTCAATGAACAATTGGGCTCTTTCCATAATTTGGCTACACTTGATAATGCTGCTAACAACATCGAGATGCATATTTCCCTTTGAATTAGTATTTTTGTAAGCTTTGCATAAGTAACTAGTAGTACAATTGTTGGATTATAGGGTAATACTATTTTTAACTTTTTGAGGAAATCCCATGTTGTTTGCAACAGTGATTACACCAATTTACACTCCCAGCAAAAGTGCAAGAGAGTTCCCCTTTCTCCACATCCTTGCCAACACCTGTTGTTTCTTGTGTACTTGATTTTAGCCATTCTGACAGGTATGAAATGATACCTCATTGTAGTTTTGATTTGCATTTCCCTGATGAACAGTGATGTTCAGCATCTTTCCATGTGTCTGTTAGCCATCTGTATGTCTTCTTTGGAAAATATCTATTCATATCTTCTGACCATTTTTTAATTGGATTATTTTTAGGGGGGGCTGTTGAGGTTTCTATAAGTTCTTTATATATTTTGGACACTAACCTTTATTGGATATGTCATTTGCAGATATCTTCTCTAATTCAGTAGGTTGCCTTTTAGTTGTGTTGTTTCCTTCACTTCGCTTAGAAGGGTTTTATTTTTATTACTCCCAACAATTTATTTTTGCTTCTTTTTCCCTTGCCTCACGAGACCTATCTAGGAAGAAGTTGCTACAGCCAAAGCAAAAGAGGTTACTGCCTATGTTCTCCTCTAGGATTTTTATGGTCCTACATTTAGGCCTCTGATCCATTTTAAATTTATATTTGCATATGGTGTAACAAAGTGGTCCAATTTCACTGTTTTGCATGTTGTTGCCCAGTTTTCCCAACACCCATTTGTTGATGAGACTGTCTTTTTGAATTAGATATTCTTTCCTGCTTTGTCAAAGATTAATTGACCTTATGGTTGTGGGTTAATTTCTGAATATTCTGCTCTGTTCCATTAATCTAATGTGTTTCTTTTTCTGCCAGTACCATACTGTTTTGATTACTATAGCTTTGTAATATAATTTGAAGTCCAGAATTGTGATGCTTCCAGCTTTATTTTTCTTTCTCAAGACTGCTATCCCTATTTAGGGTATTTTGTGATTCTATACAAATTTTAGGATTGTTTGTTCTAGTTCCATGAGAAATGCTATTGGTAGTATTTTCATAGAAATTGAATTAAATGTGTAGGTTGCCCTGGGTAGTATTCATTTTAACAATATTAGTTCTTCCAATCCAGGAGCATGGAATGTCTTTCCATTTCTTCATGTTGCCTTGAATTTCTTTCCTCAGTGTTTTATAGTTTTCAGAATACAGGTCTTTCACCTCTTTGGTTAGGTTTATTTGTAGCTATCTTATTGTTTTGGGTGAAACTGTAAATGGAACTGATTCCTTAATTTCTCTTTCTGCTGCTTCATTATTGGTGTTCAGAAATGCAACAGATTTCTATATGTTGATTTTGTATCCTGCAACTTCACGGAATTTGTTTATCAGTTCTAGCAGATTTTTGGTGGAGTCTCAGTTTTATATATAGAGTATCATGTCATCTGGAAATCATGAAAGTTTTAATTCTTCCTTGCCGATTTGGATGCCATTTATTTCTTTTTATTGTCTGATTGATGTGGCTGGGACTTGCATTACTATGTTAAATATAGGTGGTGAGAGTGAACATCCTTGTCTTGTTCCTTGACTCTAGAGGAAAAGACCTCAGTTTTTTCCCATATAAGACGATCAGTTCTTCATAGCTGGCCTTTATTATTCTGAGGTATTTTGCCTCCAAACCAACTTTGTTAAGGGATGTCATCATAAGTGGATGTTGTGCTTGGACAAATGCTTTTTCTGCATCTATTGAAATGATAATGTGGTTCTTATCTTTCCACTTATTGATGTAATGTATCACATTGATTCATTTACAAATATTAAACTTCCCTTGCAACCCAGGAATAAATCCCACTTGATGGTTGTGAATGATGCTTTTCCAATGTATTGTTGGATTAGGTTTGCTAGTATTTTATTCACAATTTTTGCATCCATGTTCATCAGGTATATTGGCCAGTAGTTTCCTTTTTTAGTGGAGTCCTCATCTGGTTTTGGTATCACATTAATGCGGGCCACATAGAATGAATTTGGAAGTTTTCCTTCCTTTTCTAGTTTTCAAATAGTTGGGGAAGAATAGCTATTAACTCTTCTTAAATCTTTGGTAAAATTCATTGGTGAAGCCATCTGGTCCTGGACTTTCCTTTGGTGGGAGATTGTCACTTACTGATTCAGTATTTCTTGTTGATTATCAGCCTGTTCAAGTTTTCGTTTTCTTCCTGTTTTATGTTTGGTAGTTTATATATTTCCAGGAGTTTATCCATTTCTTCAGGTTGTCCAATTTATTGGCATATACTTTCCTATAATATTGTCATTTAATTATCAGTTATTTCTGTCGTGTTGATTATTATTTCACCACTCTCATTTGTGATATTATTTATTTGGGTCCTCTCTCCTTATTTTCATAAGTCTGGCCAGAAGTTTAGAGATTTTCTTATTTTTGCAAAGAAACAGCTCCTGGTTTCATTGAATTGTTCTATTGGGATTTTTTCACTAAATCATTTATTTCTGCTCTAATGTTTATAATATGCTTCTTTTCCTGGCTTTAGGCCTCATTTGTTTTTTCTTTTTGTAGCTCCTTTAGGTATAAGGTTAGGTTCTTTATTTGAGATTTGTCTTGCTTCTTAAGGTAAGCCTGTAGTGTTGTATACTTCCCTCTTAGGACGGTTTTGCTGCATCCCTAAGTTTTGGACCGTTGTGTTTTCATTTTCATTTCTTTCCATGTACTTCCTTATTTTTTTATTTCAAGTTTTTACTTCAATTACAGTTAGTTAACATATAGTGTAATATTAGTTTCAGGAGGAGAATTTAGTGATTCATCACTTACATACAACACCCAGAGCTCATCAGAGCAAGTGCCCTCCTTAATACCCATCCCCATTTGACCCATCCCCTTGCACACCTCCCCTCCAGCAACTGGTACTTTGTTTTCTACAGTTAAGAGTCTGTTATTTTCTTATTTCTTATTTTTCTGCATAGAAATCATCTTTATTTGATTTAAATTGAATTAGCCAACATATAATACATCACCAGCTCCAGATGTAGAGCTCAACAATCCATCAGCTGCTTACAACACCCAGTGTGCACCATATTACATGCCCTCCTTAATACCCATTGCCCAATTAACCCATCCCCCTACCCACCATCCCTGAAGCAACCCTCAGCATGTTTTCCATAGTTAAGAGTCTCTCATGGTCTGTGTCTCTCTCTGATGACTTCCCATTCAGTTTTCCCTCCCCTATGATCCTCTGCACTGTTTCTTATATTCCACATGAATGAAACCATATGATAATTTTCTTTCTCTGATTGACTTATTTCGCTTGGCATAATATTCTCCTGTTCCATCCAAAGCAATGTAAATGTTAAGTATTCATCCTTTCTGATGGCTGAGTAATATTCCATTGTATATATATACACCACATCTTCTTTATCCATTCATCTGTCAATGGACATCTTGGCTCTTTCCATAGTTTGGCTATTGTGGATATTGCTGCTATAAAAATTGGGATACGTGTGCCTCTTCAAATCATTACATTGGAATCTTTGGGGTAAATACCTACAAGTGAAATTGCTGGGTCGTAGGGTACCTCTATTTTAAGCTTCTTGAGGAACCTCCATATTGTTTTCCAGAGTGGCTGTACCAGCATGCATTCCCACCAACAGTGTAAGTGTGCCTTTCTCTGCATCCTCCCGAACATTTGTTGTTTCCTGTCTTGTTAAATTTAGCCATTTTGACTGATGTGAGGTGGTATCTCATTGTGGTTTTGATTTGTATTTCCCTGATGCCAAGTGATGTGGAGCATTTTTTCATGTGTCTGTTGGCCCTTTTTATGTGTTCTTTGGGGACATGTCTGTTGATGTTTTCTGCCCATTTCTTAACTGGATTATTTGTTTTATGGGTGGTGAGTTTGATAAGTTCTTTATAGATCTTGGATACCAGCCCTTTATCTGATATGTCATTTGCAAATATCTTCTCCCATTCCACAGGTTGCCTTTTAGTTTTGTTGACTGTTTCCTTTGCTGTGCAGAAATTTTTAATCTTGATAAAGTCCCAATAGATCATTTTGCTTTTGTTTCCCTTGCCTTTGGAGACGTGTCTAGCAAGAAGTTGCTATGGCGGGGGTCAAAGACGGTGCTGCCTTTCTTCTCCTCTAAGTTTTTGATAGATTCCTGTCACACATTTAGGTCTTTCATCTATTTTGAATTTATCTTTGTATATGGTGTAAAACAATGGTCAAGTTTCATTCTTCTATATGTGGCTGTCCAATTTTCCCAACACCATTTATTGAGACTATCATTTTTCCATTGGATATATATTCATGCTTTGTTGAAGATTAGTTGACCATAATGTTGAGGGTCCATTTCTGGGTTCTCTATTCTATTCTATGGATCTATGTGTCTGTTTTTGTGCCAGTACCATGATATCTTGATAATCATAGCTTTGTAATATAGCTTGAAGTCCAGCATGGTGATGCCACCAGCTTTGATTTCCTCTGGCTCTTTGGGGCCTTTTCTGGTTCCATACAGATTTTAGGATTATTTCTCCCAGCTCTTTGAAAAATGTTGATGGTATTTTGATAAGGATTACACTGACTGTGTAGATTGCTCTGGGGAGCATAGACATTTTAACAATATTTATTCTTATAATCCATGAGCATGGAATGGTTTTCCATTTCTTTGTGTCTTCCTCAATTTCTTTAGTAAATGTTCTGTAGTTTTTAGAGTACAGATCCTTTAAATCTTTGGTTAGGTTTATTCCTAGGTATCTTAAAGTTTTTGGTGCAATAGTAAATCGGATCAATTCCTTAATTTCTCTTTCTTCTGTCTCATTGCTAATGTATAGAAATGCAACTGATTTCTGTGCATTGCTTTTATATCCTGCCACGTTGCTGAATTCCTGTATGAGTCCTAGCAATTCTGAGGTGGAGTCTTTTAGGTTTTCCACATAAAGTTATCATGTCATCTGCAAAGAGTAAGAGTTTGACTTCTTTGCCAATTTGAATGCCCTTTATATCGTTCTGATGTCTGATTGCTGAGACTAGGACTTCTAATACTATATTGAACAAAGGTGGTGAGACTGGGCATCCCTGTCATGTTCCTAACCTTAGGGGAAAAGTCCTCAGTATTTCCCCAATGAGAATGATATTCACTATGGGCTTTTCATAGATGGCTTTTATGACATTGTGGTATGTTCCCTGTATCCCTAACTGTGAGGAGTTTTAATCAAGAAAGGATGCTGTATGTTGTCAGATACTTTCTCTGCATCGATTGAGAGGATCACATGGCTCTTGTCCTTTCTTTTATTAATGTGATGTATCACACTGATTCATTTGCGAATGTTGAACCACCCTCGCAGCCCAGGAATAAACCCCACGTGGGCATGGTGAATAATCCTTTAATGTACTGTTGGATACTACTGGCTAGTATTTTGGTGAGAATTTTGGCATCCATGTACATCATGGATATTGGTCTGTAATTCTCCTTTTTGGTGAGGTCTTTGTCTGGTTTTGGGATCAAGGTAATGTTGGCCTCATAGAACAGGTTTGGAAATTTTCCTTCCATTTCTATTTTTTGAAACAACTTCAGAAGAATAGGTATTAATTCTTCTTTAAATGTTTTCTAGAATTCCCTTGAGAAGTCGTCCAGCCATGGACTCTTGTTTGTTGGGAGATTTTTGATTACTGCTTCAATTTCCTTGCTGGTTATGGGTCTGTTCAGATTTTCTATTTCTTCCTGGTTCAGGTTTGATGGTTTATAAATTTCTAGGAATGCATCCATTTCTTCCAGATTGCCTAATTTGTTGACATATAGTTGCTCATAATATGTTCTTAAAATTGTTTGTATTTCCTTGGTGTTGGTTGTGATCACTCTTCTTTCATTCATGATTTTATTAATTTGCATCCTTTCTCTTTTCTTTTTGTTAAGTCTGGCTTAGGGTTTATCAATCTTATTAATTCTTTCAAAGAACCAGCTCCTAGTTTCATTGATCTGTTCTATTGTCCTTTTGGTTTCTACTTCATTGATTTCTGTTCTAATCTTTATTATTTCTCTTCTCCTGCTTGATTTAGGCTTTATTTGCTGTTCTTTCTCCAGCTCCTTTAGGTGTAAGGTTAGCTTGTGTATTTGAGACTTTTCTAGTTTCTTTAGAAAGGCTTGTATTGCTGTGTACTTCCCTCTTAGGACGGCCTTTGCTGCATCCCAAAGGTTTTGAACATTTGTGTTTTCATCTTCATGTGTTTCCATGAAATTTTTTGTCTTCTTTAATTTCCTGGTTGACCCATTCATTCTTTAGTAGGATGCTATTTAACCTCCGAGTATTTGAGCTCCTTCCAAATTTTCTCTTGCGATTGAGTTCAAGTTTCAAAGCACTGTGGTCTGAAAATATGGAGGGAATAATCCCAATCTTATGGCACCACTTGAGACCTGATTTGTGACCCAGTATGTGACCTATTCTGGAAAATGTTCCATGTGCACTCGAGAAAAATGTGTATTCTGCTGCTTTAGGATGGAATGCTCTGTATATATTTGTGAAGTCCATCTGGTCCAGTGTGTCATTCATAGCCATTGTTCCATTGTTTATCTTCTTCTTAGATGATCTGTCCATTGCTGTGAGTGGGTTGTTAAAGTCCCCTACTATTATTGCATTATTATCAATCTGTTCCTTTGTTATTAATTGGTTTATGTAATTGGCTGATCCCACGTTAGGGGCATGAATATTTATAATTGTTAGATCTTCTTGTTGGATAGACCCTTTAAGTATGATATACTGTCCCTCTTCATCCCTTACTATACTCTTTGGTTTAAAATCTAATTTGTCTGATATAAGGATTGCTACCCCAGGTTTCTTATCATTAGCATGATAAATGGTTCTCCACCCCCTCACTTTCAATCTGGAGGTGTCTTTGGTCTAAAATGAGTCTCTTGTAGACAGCATATGGATATTTTCTTATTTCTTATTTGATTTCCTAGTTGACCCATTCATTGTTTAGTAGCATGTTGTTTAACCTCCATGTATTTGTGGTATTTCCAAATTTTTTTCTTGTGGTTGACTTCTAGTTTCATAGAGTTGTGGTGAGAAAAGATGCATGGTATAATTTCAGACTTTTTCTATTTGTTGAGGCCTCATATGTGACCTAATATGTGATCTATTCTGGAGAATGACCCATGTACACTTGAAAAGAATGTGCATTCTGCTGTTTCAGGATGGAATGTTCTGAATATATCTGTTAAGTCCATTTGGTCCAGTGTGTCATTCAAAGTCATTGCTTCCTTGTTGATTTTCTGTTTAGATGACCTATCCATTGATGTAAGTAGTGTTGGGCACCTGGGTGGCTCAGTCGGTTGATAAGTGGGGTGTTAAGGTCCCTTAATATTAATGTATTATTATCAATTAATTCCTTTACCTTTACTATTTTTATATATTTGGGTGTTCCCACATTGGTTGCATAAACATTTACCATTGTTAGATCTTCTCCTTGGATTTTCCCCTTTACAAAGATTTTAACAAGGGACAAAGAATGGCACTATATAATCATAAAGTGTAGTTTGTCTAATATAAGTATTGCTACACTGGCTTTCTTCTGATGTCCATTTGAACAAAAAATATTTCCGCATTCCCTCACTTTCAATCTCCAGGTGTCTTTGGGTCTAAAATGAGTCTCTTGTAGGCAGCATATAGATATATCTTTTATTTTTATCCACTCTGACACCCTATGTGTTTTGACAGGAGCGTTTTATCCATTTAGATTCTAAGTAATTACTGACAAATATGTATTTTGTGCTATTTTATTATTTGTTTTGTATTTGCTTTAGGAGATTTTCTGATCCTTTCTTGACATTTTCAATGCTGGTCTCTCCTTTGCACTCAAAGAGCCTCTAATATTTCTTCAGAGCTGGTTTACTGGTCACAAACTTCTTTAATTTTTGTCTGGGAAACTCTTTATCTCTCTTTCTATTCTAAATGACAGCCTTGCTGGACAGAGTATTCTTGGCTGCAGATTCTTCACATTCAGCACATTGAATATATCAGGCCACTCCCTTGTGGCTTGTCAAGTTTCTGTTGAGAAATAGGCTGATCACTTTATGGGATTTCCCTTGTATGTTACGGTCTTCTTTTGTGTCTTGCTGCTTTTAAGACTGGTTCTCTATCACTATATTTCGCCAATTTAATTACAATATGTCTTGGTGTTGGCCTACTTTTGTGGATTTTGATGGGAGTTCTCTGTGCCTCCTGGATCTGGATGTCTTCTTTCCTTCCCCAATTTCCCCTATTATTTCTTCAAATAAATGTTCTGCCCCCTTTTCTCTCTTCCTCTTCTGGGACTCCTATAATATGAGTGTTACTACATTTGATGGAGTCACTGAGTTCCCTAAGTCTATTCCCATGTTCCATAATTCTTTTTTTCCTCTTTTTTTTTTCAGCTTCATTATTTTCCATTATCTTATCTTCTATATTACTTATTCATTCCTCTGTTTCTTCCATACTCGTGTTCATTGAATCAAGCCTGTTTTGAATCTTCATTATTAAGTGTTTCATTTCTGATTGTTTTTTAACTCTTTTATCTCTGTAGTAAGGGCCTCCCTGAAGTCTCCCATTCTTTTCTCAAGCCCAGTGAGTATCCTTATGATTTTTGCTTTCAGTTCTCCATCAGGCATGTTATATTTGTTTCACTTAGACCTCTGGCCATGACCTTATCTTGTTTCATTTGGGATGAATTCCTCCAACTTGGCATTTTGTCTGTCTCTGTCTTCTTCTGGGTGTTGTAACAGCCCACTATGTTAACTGCTCCTGAGAGTAATGGCTTTATTAAGAAGAGACCATATAGTGTCCAGGGCCTGGTGCTTCAGGGAGTGTCTCTGGTGTGTGCTGTGTGCTCTGCTGTTCTGTTTTGCCTATTGTATCCTTCAGGCCAGTCATCTGCAGAGGTTCTCCTTGCCTGGAGTGGGCAGTGCTTGGTACTTGGCCAGAATGTGGACAGTTTTAACTAGGTGTGCTCTGATCTATTTGTGAAATGAAACCTGACATCAACTCCACCAAAACTGAGGCCCTACAGAGCTCTCTGGTCCAGAGATGTGCTGTGGACAGGGGTTGGTGCTGGTCTTCTGTAGAATGGGTCTGCTGCACCGGGACTGATACAAACTTAACTGAGAAGGGCAGCCCTGCCAGAGCACAGGGGAATAGGGCTTGGAGTAAGTAAGTAAGTAAGGGAAACAGTGTCCACAACTATGGTGCTTATGCTGAGAGGCAGAGGAGGAAAATACTACCAGACAGCTCCTGTGTTCCCAGAGAGGCATCTCCATGAATGCTGCCCGTCAAACACGTGCTCCAAGAAGAGTAAATGATCTCCCCATACATGACCTAGGATTTCTTCAGATCGCTGCTCCCATGGGGTCTTCTCCACGGGTTGTTTGCCTGACTTCACTCCAGGAACAGTGCAGTGCCCTCCAGGCTCTATCCCAGCCATGCCCACTGATCTTCAAACCTTCACGCTTTAAGCCCCACTGGTTGCAAGAACTAACAAAATTCAGCCCCTCTCATTTTCCAAGCCAATGACGTTGAGGAAATGTTTTCCCTGTGCATTCCTGTGTGATTCTCTCTCACCCTTCTCTGTGACCATGGCTCCCTTCCCTCCACAGCACCTGCAATCCATTTCTTCCCTAAACCATGTCTCCGCACTTCCTATCTTCTTCTGTATGGCCTCTTCTCTCCCTTTAGTTGCGTTCTGTCAGTCTTCAGGGCAATTTCTAGGGTACTTAGGATGATTTCATATTCATCTAGTTTTATTTGTGGGAGGAGATGAGCCTAGGATCCTCCTTAATCTGCTGCCATCTTCCTCTCTCTGTGGTATCTCTTAAAATCTAGAATTGAGATAGCTTCAGCACTGTTCTTCTTTCTCGAGATTGCTTTGCTTACTTGAGGTCTTTTGTGGTTCCTTAAAATTTTAGTATTCTTTGTTCTAGTTCTTTGAGTAATGTTGATATTTTGGCAAGGACTGCATCAAATCCATAGATTGCTTTGGATAGTTTGGACATTTTAACAATATATTCTTCCAATCCATTGGACAGGATATCTTTCTATTTGTGTTGCCTTCAGTTTCTTTCATCAGTGTTTTATAGTTTTCCAAGTATAGGCCTTTTACTTCCTAGGGTAAGTTTATTCCTAGGTATTTTATTCTTTTTGGTGCAACTGTTAATGCATTTTTTCTTTGTACTTCACTTTCTGCTACTTTATTGTATATAGAAACACTACCAATTTCTGGATAATACTTTTATATCCTGCAACCTTACTGGATTCATCTTTTACTTTTAGTAGTGTCTGGTGGAGTCTTTAGGATATTCTGTGTATAGTATCATGCCATCTACAACTAGTAACAGTTTAACTTCTTCCTTATCAATATAGGTGGCTCTTATTTCTTTTTCTTCTGTGATTGCTGTGACTAGAACTTCCAGTAATATGTTGAATAAAAATAGTGAGTGTGGACATTTTTGTCTTGTTCCTGACCTTAGGGGAAAAGCTCTCAGTTTTTCACCATGAAGTATGATATTGCCTGTGGGTTTTTCATATATTGTTGAGGTTTGTTCCCTCTAAACACACTTGGTTGAGAGTTTTTATTATGAATAGATGTTAAATTTTGTCAAATGCTTTTTCTCTATCTGTTGAAAAGATCATATAATTTTTATCTTTTGTTTTGTTGATGTGTTGTATCACACTTATTGATTTGTGAATATTGAACCACCCTTGCATCCCCAGAATATAACCCACTTGATTATGGTGAATGATTATTTTAATGTATTGTTGAGTGTAATTTGCTAATATTTTGATGAGTATTTTTGCCTCTATGTTCATCAGAGATGTAGTTTTCTTTTTTTGTATGGTACTGACACAAAAATAGACACATTGATCAATGAAACACAACAGAGACCCCAGAAATAAACCCATCATCATGTGGTCAATTAATCTATGACAAAGCAGACAAGAATATACAATGGGGAAAAGATAGTCTCTTCAATACATGGTGCTGGGAAAACTGGACAGCTACATGCAAAAGAATGAAATGACCACTTTCTAATACCACACACAAAAATAAATTCCAATTGGATTAAAGACCTAAATGTAAGACCTGAAACAATAAAACCCTAGAAGAGAACACAGGCAATAATTTCCCTGACACAGGCAATCACTCATTTTTCCAGATATGGCTCTTAAGTCAAGGGAAACAAAAGCAAAAAAGAAACTATTAGAATTACATCTAAAGAAAAAGCTTTTGTACAGTGAAGGAAACCATCAATAAAACAAAAAGACAACCTATTGAGTGGAAGAAGATATTTGCAAATGATATATCTGATAAGGGGGTTAATATCCAAAATACGAAAGAACTTAGGTAACTCAACACCAAAAAGAACACATACAATCCAATTAAAAAATGGGTAGAGGAACTAAATAGACCTTTTTCCAAAGACATACACATGGCCAAAAGACACAATGAAAGATGCTCAATATCACTCATCATCAAGGAAATGCAAATCAAAACCACAATGAGATATCACCTTATGCCTGTCAGAATGGCTAAAATCAAAAAGCAAAGAAATAAAAAATTAATGCATTTTTAAACAGCAGTGATGAACAATATGAAAAGGAAATTTAAAAAAACGAAATTCTATTCACAATAGCATCAAAAAGAATAAAATACTTAGGAATAAACCTAACCAAAGAGGTGAAAGCCTTCTATAGTGAAAACTCCAAAACATCACTGAAAGAAATTAAAGAAAACACAATACATGGAAAGACATTCTGTGTTCATGAATTGAAGACTTAATATTGCTAAGATGATAATACTACCCAAAGCAATTGACAGATTCAATGCAAGCTCTGTCAAAATCTCAACAGCATTTTTTACAGAAATACAAAAACCCATCCTAAAATTCATACACAATCTCAAGGGACCTTGAATGGCCACATCAATCTTGAAAAGGAAGAACAAAGTTAGAGGACTCATACTTCTCTATTTCAAAACTTACTACAAAGGTTCTATAATAAGAAAAAAACATACTGAACTGAACATAAGAACAGACATATAAACAAATGGAATAGAAGAGAAATCCAGAAATAAATCCTTGCATATATGGTCAATTGATTTTCAATAGGGATGTCAACACCATTCAATGGGGAAAGAAGTCTTTTCAACATGTGGTGCTGGGTAAACTGTCCACATACAAAGAATGAAGATAGCCCCTTATCTTTACACTACATACAAAAATTAACTTCACATGGGTCAAAGACTTAAATGTAAGAGGTAAACATGTAAAACTCTTAGAGGAAAACATAGGGGAGAATCTTCATAGCATTTGATTTTGCAATGATTTCTTGGATATGACACCAAAAGTATAGGTTACAAAAGAATAAAATAGACAAAAATGGACTTCATCAAAATTAAAAAACTTTTGTTCATTAAAAGATACTATCAAGAGATTGAAAAAGCAACCCATGGAATGAAAGAAACTGCAAATCATTCATCTGTTAAGTGATTAATATCCAGAATATATAAAGAACTCTTACAACTGAACAACAAAAGACAAAAAATACAATTCAAAGCTGGGCACAGAACTTGAAAAGATATTTCTCAAAACATGATATAGAATTAGACAATAACCACATGAAATAATTTTCAACATCACTAGCCATTTAAAGAAATGCAAATCAGCGGTGCCTGGGTGGCTCAGTCTGTTAAGCATCTGTCTTTGGCTCAGGTCATGATCCCGGAGTCCCGGGATTGAGCCCCACGTTGGGCTCCCCGCTCAACAGAGAGTCTGCTTCTCCCTCTCCCTCTGACCCTCCCCCTGCTCCTTTTCTCTCTCTCTCAATTACTCTCTCTCTCTCAAATAAATAAATAAAACCTTTAAAGAAAAATAAAGAAATGAAAACAAAACCACAATGAGATACCACCTCACACTCATTAAGATGTCGATTATTTTTTTAAAAAATAAGCACTATGGGGATGTGGAGAAACTGGAACCCTTGTACACTGCTGGAAGGAAAACAAAATAGTGCAGCCACTGCAGGAAACAGTATGGTAGTACCACAAAAAATTAAACAGAATTATCATATGATCCAACAGTTCTACCTCTGGGTTTATACCCAAAAGAACTGACTCAAGCAGATAACTGCACACCAATATTCATAACAACACTATTCACAATAGCCAAAAGACAGAAACAACATATACAAAATGTAGTAATACATACAACGGAATATTATTCAACCTTAAAAAGGAATGAAAATCTGATACATGTTACAACATGGATAAATCTTGAAACTATTATGCTAAGGGAAATAAGCCTGACACAAAAGGACAGATACTATATAATTCTACTCTATATTACGTACCTGGAATAAGCAGACTCATAGACAAAAAGTAAAATGATGATTGCCAGGGGTTGAGGGGATGGAGTAACAGAATTATTATTCTGTGGGTACAGGGTTTTTGTTTGATAATGAAAATGTTCTGGAAATGTACAGTGGCGATGGTTGCATAAAATTATGAATGTGCTAAATGCAACTGAATTGTACATTTAAGTATGGTTAAAATGATAAATTTTACATTGTGTATATTTTACCACAATAAAATAAAACCTCAGTGTCCCACACTTATCCGAGACCAATCACATCACAATCTCTGGAAGTAGTCTTGGCATCAGTATTTTTAAAGTACCTGGAGTAATTCCAATGTTCAGCCAAGATTGAGAACCATAGCTCTGGACTTTTTCCTCTCTTGGGGCACACTCAATTATCACTTGCACATCACTGATGATGGATGCCCAACTGTGCTTTTCCCAACCAAAGTGAGGTCATTGGCTCTACCCATTTTCCAGGTTGTCTCTGAATACTAATTTCTACACTAACTTGAATTACTAAGCTACTAGGATACAGTTGCTACAACTGAATAGTATAAAAATTGTGTTTAATGCTAAAGTATTTACAGATAAAATTATATGTCTGAAAATTCGCTTCAAAGAAATCCAGCCCAGGGGTAAGGTATCAGGTGAGGGTTACAGATAAAAAAGATAGTCCATATGTTAATAATTTATGAAGCTGCATGACGGGTACACAGGTGTTCTTTATATTCCTCTCTACTTTTGTGTATATTCAAAATTTTCCAAATTAAAACTGGAAACAAATTCAATTAAGTTTACAAAGGAAGTGCTAATACGATCTCGGTCCTATAAATTATAGTAGATATATCTAATGGAATATTAAGCAACATGTTTAAATGACAGTAAAAAATCTGTAATGATATGGGAAGATGCTTATGATGTGTGATTTGGTAAAAAAGCAAGTTATCAAAATCAGCATATACAGTATGAGCCAATTATTGAGCAGGCTGTAGAACATAGTAATTAAGAGTATTAGATCTGGAGTCTGACAGATCTGGGCTTCTGCCACTTACAAACTGTGTGATCTTGGGCAAGGGTGACAATAATAGCATCTATCCCTCATGGGATTTTTATAGGGATTAAATTGAGACCATGTATGTAAAGCACTTAAGAGATTATTATTATTTTATTATCATTAATATTATTATCAGCTATGTATGGCAAGAGCTACTTTTGGGAAAAAGCAAAACATTGGAAAAAACTTAATAGCTAAATGAAATACTAGTAAGATAAATTATGGCATATTCATTAATTTACTAAATAGTTATTAAGGGGCCACTGTGGAAAAGACACTGGAAATATAATGGTGATCAAGACATAAATAGAAGGTAGCTATGCTCACCACGATACAAAAATCTGCTGTTTCCATACACTAATAATAATCTGAAAAAGAAATAAAGAAAACAATCCCATTTACAATAGCATCGAAAATAATAAAATACTTAGGAGTAAATTTAACTAAGAAGATAAAAGATCTGTACACTGAAAATCATATACATTGATAAAAAATTGATGAACATACAAAACAATGGAAAGACAGCTCATGTTCACGGATTGGAAGAATTAATAGTGCTAAAATGTCCATACTACCCAAAGCCATTTGGCAATGCAATCCCTATCAAAATTCTAATGGCATTTTTACAGATATAGAAAAAGCAATCCTAAAATTCACATGAAACAACAAAAGACCAATAACCAAAGCAATCCTGAGATAGAAGAACAAAGCTGGAGGCATCACAATACCTAATTTCAAACTTCATTGCATAGCTATAGTAATCAAAATATTATGGTACTGGCATAAAAACAGACACATAGACCAATGAAACAGAATTGAGAGCCCATAAATCAATCCACACATATATATGGCCAACTAATATTTGAACAAGGGAGCCAAGAATAATCAATAGGAAAACAACAGTCTCTTCAATAAATGGTTTTGGAAAAAACTGGATATACACATCCAAAGGCATGAAATTGGACCCCTATCTTACACCATTCACAGAAATTAACTCAAAATGGATTAAACACTTAAATGTAGGACCCAAAACTATAAAACTACTAGAAGAAAACACAGAAGTAAAAGTTTTTGACATTTGTCTTAGCAACAATTTTTTGGATGTAACACCAAAAGTACAAGCCACAAAAGCAAAATAGACAAATATAAGTGCATGAAACTAAAGAGCTTCTGCACAGCAAAGGCGACAATCAACAAAGTGAAGAGACAACTATAGAATGTGAGAAAATATTTGCAATCCATACATTTAATAAGTTAATATCCAAAATATATAAGGAATTCAAACAACTCAATAGCAAAAAAACCCAAGTAATCTGATTAAAACATAGGCAAAGAACCCAAATAGACATTTGACCAAGAAGATATACAAATGCTCAACATATTTATGAAAAATATGCTCAATATCACTAATCACTGGAGCAATACAAATGAAAACCACAATAAAATATCACCTCACAACTTTTAAGACAGCTATTATCAAAAAGAAAAAGGACAAGTGTTGGCAAGGATGTGGAGAAAAGGGAAACCTTGTGAACTGTTGGTGGGAATGTAAATTAGTGGAGCCAAGATAGAAAACGGTATGGAGGTTCCTCAGAAAATTAAAAATAGAGCTGCCATACGATCTAGCATCCCACTTTTAGGGATATATCCAAAGGAAATGAAATCACTATCTCAAAGAGATATCTGTACCCCCAGGTTTGTTGCATTCACAATAGCCAAGACATGGAAACAACCTAAGTGTTGCATGGATAAAGAAAATGTAGTATAAATATAAATGTGGTATGTATATATATATACTTATATACAGAATATTAATATATGAAATATTATTCAGCCATAAAAAAGGGAATCCAGCCTTTTGCAATATGGATGAACCTTGAGGGCACTGTGCTAAGTGAAATTAGTCACAGAAAGACAAAACTGTATGCTTTCATTAATCTAAAAAAGCTGAACTCAGGGAGCAGACTGGTGGTCACCAGGGGTTGAGGGTTGGAGGAAATGAGGAGATTTTGGTTAAAGGCTACAAACTTCCAGCTTTAAGATGCGTAAGTTCTGAAGATATAATGTACAGAATGGTGATTATAATTAACAGTACTGTATTATATACTTGAAAGTCAAGAAAATCGATCTAAAATGTTATCACCACACACCAAAAAAAAAAGGTAATTATGTGAGGAGATGGAGGTGCTAACTAACATTATTGTGGTAATTATTGTACAATATATGCATGTATCAAATCATCACATCTTAAATGTGCAGATATGTCAATAACATCTCAATAAAACTGTGAAAAAAATACATAAATAGTCCCTACCCTTGTACAACTTACAGTCTAGAAAATAAGGCAAACAAACAGTGATAATATTAAAGTAAAGGGCCATTACAGTGTTCACAAAAAAAAGTTAAAGCATGTGGGAAAATGCTTATCATTTAAAGACCTTGCATTAGTTTTCTAATGCCAGTGTAACAAATTACCAAAAATTCTGTATTTTAAAATGACATAAATTTATTTTCTTACAGCTCCAGAGCTCAGAAGTCCAAGAATTCAGTCCTTCCCTTTCTCGGCTGATGAAGGCTGTAGACATTCTCTGGCTCCTAGATGCATTACTCAACCCAGATAATCCAGAATATCTCCCTATCTCAGAATGCTTAATCATATTTATAAAGTTTCTTTTGCCATGTGTGGTATAGTATATTCACAGGTTCTGTGGATTAGGGCTTGGAAATCTTTGAGAGTCCTTTATTCTGTCTACTACAGACATAACTTTGAATTTAAAAAAATAAAAGGAAATATAGAAAAAAATATTAACAGTGTTGAGTCTGGATGGTTGGATTAAGTTTTACTCTTTTGCAACTTCCAAAAGCTCTAAAATGAGCATATGTCACTTTTTTTAAAGAGACAATACAGACATACAAACACAAAAAGTTCAAAGGGCATACAGTAAATTGTCTTTGTCACACCCTTGTCCCTCAGCCCCCAGGTTCCTCTCTCTAGAGGCAATTATCATTAGCAGTTTCTTCTTCCAGAGAGAGGATATGCAAGAACATGTCCATGATAGGCTAATTAATGGCCCCTCAAAGATGTTCATGTCTTAATCCCCAGAACCCGTTAATATATTACCTTACTGGCAAAAGGGACTTTGCAGATATGATTAAGGATTTTGAGATAGGGTGATTATGACCAACTGTCTGGATAAGCCCAATATAAGGACAGGGATCCTTATAAGAGAGAGGCAGGAATTAGGGCTAAGGGGGGAGAAGACAGCTAAGTGACAACAGAAGCAAAGATTGGAGAGATATACTTTAAAAATGGAGGGAAGACCCACAGACCACAGAATTGAGGCACCCACTAGAAGCTGAAAAAGGCAAGAAAACAAATTTTCCCCTCAGAGCCTCCAAAAAGAACCAGCCCTATTCATGCCTTGACTTGCTCAGTGAAACTGATTTTAGACTTAGGACCCCCAGAACTGTTAGAGAATAAATTTGTATTGTTTTAAGCCACTAAATTTGTGGTCATGTGTTACAGTGGCAATGTAGATCATCTTTGGACATGTATCTTTTTGCACATGTATGGATATATTGGATATAGCAATAGAATAAACCCAAAGAATTAGAATTCCTGGGTTGAAGTATATAATTTTTCATTTTGACTTAAACTGCTAAACTTCCTACATGCCGAACGTACCAATCTCTACTGCAGTAATGTATGAGTGTAACTCATTTGACTTTACCATGATGCTCTTTTTCCAGAGGTTTGAGTTTCATGCATCTTTTCCTCTTATTGCTTCCTAATTTTGTATCACAATTTAGAAATACCTACTCCAAACTTAATTTTTAAACACTCTCATATTTCCTATTAGTTTTATGGCCCAATATTTTACATTTAAATCTTTGATCTAACTGTGGTTAAGTATGAGGTATGGATGCTACTCATTTTCCCAAATGGCTACCAAGGTGACCCTTAAGTAATTCATCTTTTTCTCACTTATCTAAAATGCCACCTTTATCAGATGTTAAATTTCTATCCGATTTCAATCTATTTCTAGACTTTCTAGTCTGTTTCATTGATTTGTCCATAAAATCATGTAGCAGTACCACACTGCTTTAACTACTGTAGCTTAAAGATGTCATTTTTAATCTCTGATAAAACTTATCTCCCTTAACTATTCCCCTTTTCCAAATTTCTCCGGGTTTTCATGCTTGTTTTCACATATGATTTTTACATCCAGCTTAACAAAAAAATGTATCTTTACTTGAACTGAGTTTAATTTATCTTACTATTTACTTAAGTCTTGAGTAAATTAATATATTTTATATTATTTTTCCATTTAAGAATATGCCATGCCTTTCTATTAGTCTAAATATTCTTTTATGTTCCTCAGTAAATTTATTTTTTCATTCATGTAGAACTTACATATTGTTTATTAAGTCTACTTTTAGATATTTTCTCTTTTTTTTTTTAAGATTTTATTTATTTATTTGAGAGAGAGAATGAGAGACAGAGAGCACGAGAGGGAAGAGGGTCAGATGGAGAAGCAGACCCCCCGCTGAGCAGGGAGCCCGATGCAGGACTCGATCCCGGGAATCCAGGATCATGACCTGAGCTGAAGGCAGTCGCTTAACCAGCTGAGCCACCCAGGCGCCCGATATTTTCTCTTTCCTGTTGCTATTTAAATGTGGTCTTTCTGGAGACTTCTGGGAAGATAGCAGATCAGGAGGATCTGATGCTTGCCTCACCCCATGAACACACCTAGATAGCAGACACATCACTGCAACTAACCCAGAAAATGACCCAAAGACTGGCAGAATAGACTTTCCACAGTTAATCATAGAGAGAGGGCCACATCAAAAATGATAAGAGAGGCGGACATGCAGTCAGGAACCAAACTCCCAGGGACACTAACCACAAATGGGAGGGACACCAGAAGCACAGAAAAGGGAGAGGAACAGAACCCACACCAGTCACACCAGACAAGGGGTACCTGCAGTGGAAAGACAAGTCCCAATAACATTTGGCTTTGAAAACCAGTGGGGCTTAACTTCAGGAGTTTTTACAATGTGTAGGGCTTAAAACCCAGTACTTTAAAAATCAGCAGGCTTAGCTCTGGGAAAGCTAGAGGATGATATGAACAGCCCCAGCCCTTAAGGAGCCAGCCTAACATACAACCCTGCTGAGATATGGCATAGAAGCAACAGTTTGAAAAGTGCCTGGGGTACATGTGAAGGAGATTCACTTACTAATCTCAGAACATGTTCTGGAAGGGCAGGGATCTTTAGGAGACTTCAAGAACAAAAGAGCTAGCAGGCACCGTTTCTCACCACCCCCTCCACCAGCCTAGATAGCTGGACACTTTCAGGAACAAGCACTAACACCCACCACCTAACTTGCTAACATCCCCTGCCCCACCTCCAGGTTCTCTGGGACATCCACCCCATCCAACTCACCACACTCAGCAAGAGTCCCTCTAAAGAGGTTCCTGCCATGTCTCATCCTGTAAGCAGCCCCAGCAGGGACTAAAGCCACTCTAAAGTGCGTTAGAGAGAGGGGAAGATAACCACATACACCAGTTCAACTGCAGCCCCAGCAGATGGACTAGAGGCAGATATCTGATCTGACTTCTCTCCCTACCCACCAACAAAAATCTCTCAGGGAGGCAGCACAGGGAGAGAACCCTGTAGTTCAAGGTCACTGTGGCCCCAGCAGACAGACCGGAGACAAGCACCCAGTCTGACTGCCAGCCTCACCCACCAACAAAATTCTCTCGAGGGACAAGGCAGGAAGAGCACCCTGCAAGTCAGTGCTATTATAGCTCCAAAAATGAACTAGGGACAGGCATCAGGTTGGACTGCAGGACCCATCTACCAACAAAAGTATCTCAGAACACAACACAGGGAGAGTGCCCTGCAGTTTAGTGGTACTGCAGCCTCAGCAAACAGGATGAGAACAGGCATCTGGTCTGACTGCTGATACTGCCCAACTATAAGCCTATGGCAGCTGCAGACTGGCCCCTTAACAACACAGGGACCAAACTCTTGCCCACAACAGGCAAAGTGGGTGACTGCAGCCAACTGGACTGAAGGCAAACACAGATCAGCCACAACAGGAGGGCACACACAATATACATAAGAGACGCCCCTGAAGTGCCTATTTCTGGCAAATAGGGGGCATTGTGCAACAGTGCACTGCAGGACCCCTTCTTCATAAGTTCACTATTTTCAAGATCAAGAGATTTAGCTGATTTTCCTAATACATAGAAAAAAATACAGAGAGTTGGACAAAATGAGAGGCAATGGGGCGCCTGGGTGGCTCAGTTGGTTAAGCGACTGCCTTCGGCTCAGGTCATGATCCTGGAGTCCTGGGATCGAGTCCCGCATCAGGCTCCCTGCTCAGCAGGGAGCCTGCTTCTCCCTCTGACCCTATCCCCTCTCATGCTGTTTCTCGCTCTCTCTCTCAAATAAATAAATAAATAAAATCTTAAAAAAAAAAAAAATGAGAGGCAATGGAATATGTCCCAAGTAAAAGAACAGCAAAACAACAGAAGAACTAAATTTAATGGAGATAAGCAATATGCCTGATTAAGAATTTAAAGGAAGGGTCATAAAGACACTCTTTGGGCTTGACAAAAGAGTAGAGGATCTCAGTAAGACCTTCAACAAAGGGATAGAAAATTTTTAAAGAACCAGTCAGAGATGAAGAACTCAGTAACTAAAATTAAAAATATATTTGAAGGAACCAGGGCACCTGGGTGACTCAGTCGGTTAAGTGTCCAACTCTTGGTTTCAGCTTAGGTCATGATCTCAGGGTTGTGAGATCAAGCCCCGCATTGGGCTCCATGCTCACTGGGAAGTCTGCTTGAGATTCTCTCTCCCTCTCCTTCTGCCCCTCCCTCCCGCTCTCTCTCAAATAAATGTTTTAAAAATGTACTAGAGGGAATCAATAGATTAGAAAGGGCAAAATAATGGGTCAGCAAACTGGAAGATAGTAATGGAAAGCAACCAAGGCTGAATAGCAAATGAAAAAAAAAAAGAGTTAATAAAAGATGAGAACAGGTTAAGGGAACTCACTGACATCATCAAACAGTAATATTCACATTACAGGGATCCCAGAAGACAAGAGAGAAAGGGGGTAAAAATTTATTTGAAGAAATAATAGCTGAAAACAACCTTAATCTAGGAAAGGAAACAGACATCCAGATCCAGGAGGCACAGAGAGACCCCAGAATAATGAACCCAAGGAGGTACACCAAGACATGTAATAATTAAAGTGGCAAAAAGTAGTGATACAAAGAGAATTTTTGTAACGATTTTTATTTGAGTGAGAGAGAGCATGAGCAGGGGGAGGTGCAAAGGGAGAGGGAGAAGCAGACTCCCCACTAAGCAGGGAGCCTGATGTG
This sequence comes from Neomonachus schauinslandi, assembly GCF_002201575.2. Classification (NCBI taxonomy): domain Eukaryota; kingdom Metazoa; phylum Chordata; class Mammalia; order Carnivora; family Phocidae; genus Neomonachus; species Neomonachus schauinslandi. Next base: position 72,486,061 of record NC_058419.1, on the reverse strand, counting down.
GGGCTCGATCCTAGCACTCTGGGATCATGGCCTGAGCCAAAGGCAGACACTTAACTGACTAAGCCACTCAGGCGCCCCAGTGACACAGACAGAATTTTAAAAGCAGCCGGAGAAAAGAAAACAGTTACATACAAGGGAAATCCCATTAGGCTATCAGCAGATTTTGCAGCAGAAACTTTACAAACCAGAAGAGTATGGCATGATATATTCAAATTGCTGCAAGGAAAAAACCTGTAACCAAGTATAATCTCTCCAGCAAGGCTATCATTTAGAATAGAAGGACACATAGCATTTCCCAGAAAAACAAAAGCTAAGGAAGTTTGTCACCACTGACCCAGCCTTATGAGAAACATTAAAGATAATTCTTTGAATGGAAAGAGAAGACCACAATCAGAAGTAAGAAAATTAGGAGAGGAAAAAATTATACAGTTGCATACAAACATAATAAATGTGGTAGATTAATCACTTATAAAACCAGTACAGAGGTTAAAGCACAAATGCAGTAAAATCAATTATATCTATAAAAACCAATCAAGGGATTCACAAACTAAAAGGATGTAAAGTATGACATCATACACATAATAGGTGTTAGGGACAAAAAATTTAATGCTTTTGGAATGGGTTCAAACTTAAGCAACCATCAACTTAATATAGACCACTATATGCATAAGATGTTATATATGAACCTAATAGTAACCACAAATCAAAAATAAGTAATGGGTACACTAAAAATAAAGAGAAAGGAATCCAAGCATATCACTAAAGAAAGCCATTAAACCACAAGGGAAGAGAGCAAGAGAAGAAAAGAACAGAGAAGAACCGCAAAAAAATAATTGTAAAAGAAGTAACAAAACAGCAATAGGTACATACCTATCAACAACTACTTTTAATTTAAATGAACTAAAGGCTCCAATTAAAAGAAACGGGGTGACTGAATAGACAACAAAGGAAGACCATCAACAAAACAAAAAAAAGCAGCCTGCCAAATGCAAGAAGACATTTGCAAATGATATATCTGATAAGGGGTTAATATCCAAAATATATAAAGTGCTTATGCAAACCAACACCAAAAAAACCCAAATAATCTGATTAAATAATGGGCAGAAAACCAGAACAGACATTTTTCCAAAGAAGACATACAGATGGCCAATAGGTGCATTAAAAGATGCTCAACATTGCACTAATCATCAGGGAAATGCAAATCAAAGCCACAGTAAGATATCATTTTACACCTGTCAGAATGGCTAAAATCAAAAACACAAGAAATAACAAGTGCTGACAAGGATGTGGGTGAAAAGGAACCCTCGTGCACTGTTGGTGGGGAATGCAAACTGGTGCACCCACTGTAGAAAACAGTATGGGAAAAAAAGAAAATAGTATGGAAAGTCCTCAAATAGTTAACATAGAATTGCCATATAATCCAATAATTCCACTGGTGAGGAAAACCAAAACACGAATTCAAAACCCCTTATGTTTCTTGCAGCATTATTTACCATAGCCAAGATACAGAATCAAACCACCACGTGGCTATCCATCGTTAAATGCATAAAGAAGATGTGAGATAGATAGATAGATAGATAGATAGATAAATAGATAGATAGATAGATAGATAGATATAAAACGGAATATTATTTAGCCTTAAAATAGAATGAAATCTTGCCACTTGTAACAACATAGATGTACTTAGAGGGCATAATGCTAAGTGAAATTAAGTCATTCAGACAAAGACAAACACCATATGATTTCACTCATATGTGGAATTTAGGAAACAAAACAAATGAACAAAGAAAAAAAGAGACTTTTATTTTAATTCCATAATAGTTAACATACTGTGTCATATTAGTTTTAGGTGTACAATAGAGCAATTCAACAGTTCTGTACATTACTCAGTGCTCATCATGATAAAGTGATCCCTCCTAACAGATACTTGAATATAGAGAACAAACTGGTGGTTGCCAGAGGACAGATGCGTGGAGTGATAGGTGAAAAAGACAAAGGGGATTAAGAGTACACTTACCTCGGGGCGCCTGGGTGGCTCAGTCGTTAAGAGTCTGCCTTCGGCTCAGGTCATGATCCCAGGGTCCTGGGATCGAGCCCCGCATCGGGCTCCCTGCTCAGCGGGGAGCTTGCTTCTCCCTCTCCTACTCCCCCTGCTTGTGTTCCCTATCTCGCTATATCTCTCTCTGTCAAATAAATAAATAAAATTTAAAAAAAAAAAAAAAA